>NC_057811.1:220703991-220760242 GCF_018294505.1 Triticum aestivum | reverse complement strand
CACATAGCAATACAAAACCATCATGGTCAAACCCTTCTCGTATGTTGGGTCAAAGGGATAGATTGTGTGGGCCCCCTTCGTTATCTGTCAAGGATAATATATATACCTCGGGGAGCCCACAGATATGTGCGGCGTCTATAAACCGCACAAGGGAGACATGCTCGATCAGAACACCCGGCCCCCTATACCCTGCATGCAACCCGAAAAAATGTATGGGTCTGGTGTCTGATTTGTTCAAATCCCGAAGGCACAAGCTCGATGGGGCACCAACTACATCAGTAACATTACAAACTGAACATTGTACCCCTCCCCCTAGCCAGGTTAAAGACGTACGATATCGGGAACGCAACTTTGAGGCGGATGGGGGGGTAGGGGCCGAGTGCCGTCCAACGCATGTGCTGTAAATTGATTTGCTCTAACATAGCACACGGAGCAAAGAGTAAACCCTTCTCGTGCGTTGAGTCAAAGGGATAATTTGTGTGGGCCTACAGATGTCGATCATTCTTTGATTTTTGAGAACAAAAAATAACCAATAAGAAACATAGTCTACAAATTAGCAAAACAAGGATCCCAAGGTTTATATAATCGCCATGACAGGTCACTATAGAGTCGATGATTCTTTGATTTTTTTAGAACAAAAAATAACCAATGAAAAACATAGTCTGCAAATTAGCAACACAAGGATCCCAAGGTTTATATAATCGCCATGATAGGTCAATATAGATTTATCTCTATAATGACCATGTCATAGTGTTTCAATGAAGCTTGAGATATGCAACTTCCCACCGGGTCACCCATCCTTACACTACTCCAGCCCGAGCACGCAACTTCTGGGTTCTATTCAAATAGGCTAGCGGATGGGAAGCCGCCCCTTGCTGATAGGAATTGCCTCCTTGCCTTTAAGGTGTTTCACGCCGGTCACCCTATGGGACCTACTCCCTACTATCACACACATTTGTGCTTTTAGAAACTGTGTGCGATATTTACGTGGCCGGTGTGTCGCCACCTATCCTTCAATGAGCACTGACACTGGCAGCGGGAAACCGATGGGAGGAGTGGCGGGAAACGGTAGCACGTTTGGATATATAACAACATTAATATAGAAAACTTAGTAGAGAAGGAAGCGTGAGCTAGCACGACGCATGCGCATAGTGCTTACCCATATAAATAAAATCACAACCGGAACCGCATGTGCTGTCAAAAGGGATGATGATTGTCATTCGATCTGGGAGCATCCAATGGTGCAGACGTACGATCCGCGGGGTTTGGGTTCTGGCCAATCAGAACACACGACTCAAATCGCACGCGCAGCAGAGGGGCATCGACCACAGTTAGGTAGGCATGTGGCTTTCGTGAGTGAACCATGTGCTATTTGAAAACATTTCGTGAGAAGAATCTACGTTTTTAGATCCCCATAAATCCAAAACTCACCCGAAAATCATGAAACTTGGCATGCTGTCACGACATGGCACATATATGTCGAGGAATTTTTTTGTCCATTTTGGCGCAAGTTTTATTACAAGCCTCTTACAAACTGGAGCTTCTCTCAAGAAGCCTCGTGTTTCTGATAGGGAAACGTGTCCCCCTTGTGGGCGAAACGATAATCACTGCCTCTTTTTGCCTTGTTTTCTTCTACGGGCAACATGGAACGACAGCATATCCGTGCTGAAATTTAAAATTATTCAAGGTTCGTTTGGCCTTTTTATACACTAACTGAGTTTCCTGGCATTTAATGTCCATAATTCAAATCTAAACTATAAATACATGCTCCAGTTCACCAAAATGGCTAGAAAAATTATACATATGTCCCTGGGTGCATGTTTAGGTCCCATGCAAGGAATAGGAATGAATTACAACCGTACCGGCGTCCTGGATCGTCCTCAAACATTTGGAATCTCGGTTTTAAATCCCCGTAAATCCAAAACTCACGAGAAAGTCATGAAAGTTGGCATGGTGTCACGTCATGGCACATATATGTCATGGTAAAATATTGTCCAGTTCGGGCCAAGCTTTATTACAAACCTCTTACAAACCAGAGCCTGTCGCAAGGACCCTCGTGGTTTCGATAGGGAAACGTGTCCCCTTGTGGGCGAAACAATAATCGCTCCCTCTTCTAGCCTTGTATTTTCTTCTACATGCAACATGGAACAACGGGAGATTCGCGCTGAACTTTGAAATTATTCAGGGTTCGTTTGACCTTTTATTCATTAATTGAGTTTTTCTAGGCATTTAATGTCCATAATTCAAATCCGAACTACAAATACATGCTCCTGTGCACCAAAATGGCTAGAAAAATGTACATATGTCCTTTGGGTGCATGTTTATGTCCGATGGAAGGAATGAGAATGAATTCGACCGTCTCGGCATCCTGGCTCGGCCACAAACATTGCGAATCTTGGTTTTTAAATCACCGTAAGTCCAAAACTCACCAGAAAATCATGAAACTTGGCATGGTGTCACTACATGGCACATATATGTTGTGGTAAAATAATTGTCCAATTTGGGCCAAGCTATATTACAAGCCTCTTACAAACTGAAGCTTCTCGCAACCCTCGTGGTTCCGGTAGGGAAACATGCCCCTCTTGTGGGTGAAACGATAATCGCTGCCTCTTCTCGCCTTGAACTTTGTTTTCTACAGGCAACACAGAATAACAGGAGTGTCGTGCTAAAATTTGAAATTGTTCAGGGTTCGTTTTGCCATTTTATATATTAATTGAGTTTTCTAGGCATTTAATGTAGTCCATAATTCAAATTTGAACTACAAGCACATGCTTCAGTGAAGCAAAATGGGTGGAAAATCGTACATGTGTCATTGGGTGCATGTTTAGGTCTCATTGAAGGAATGGGATGAACTATGATACGTCTCCATCGTATCTACTTTTCCTAACATTTTTGCCCTTGTTTTGGACTCTAACTTGTATGATTTGAATGGAACTAACCCGGACTGACGCTGTTTTCAGCAGAATTGCCATGGTGTTATTTTTGTGTAGAAATAAAAGTTCTGGGAATGACCTGAAACTTCTCAGAGAATATTTTTGGAATTAATAAAAAATACTGGTGAAAGAATCAACACCAGGGGGCCCACACCCCGTCCCCGAGGGTGGAGGGCGCGCCCCCTGCCTCGTGGGCCCCTGAGGCTCCACCGACCTCAACTCCAACTCTATATATTCATGTTGGGGGAGGAAAAAACTAGAGAGAAGGATTCATCGCGTTTTAGATACGGAGCCGCCGCCAAGCCCTAATCTCTCTCGAGAGGGATGATCTGGAGTCCATTCGGGGCTCCGGAGAGGGGAATCCGTCGCCATCGTCATCATCAACCTTCCTCCATCACCAATTTCATGATGCTCACCGCCGTGCGTGAGTAATTCCATCATAGGCTTGCTGGACAGTGATGGGTTGGATGAGATTTATCATGTAATCGAGTTAGTTTTGTTAGGGTTTAATCCCTAGTATCCACTATGTTGTGAGATTGATGTTGCTATGACTTTGCTATGTTTAATGCTTGTCACTAGGGCCCGAGTGCCATGATTTCATATCTAAATCTATTATGTTTTCATGAATATATGTGAGTTCTTGATCCTATCTTGCAATTCAATAGTCACCTACTACGTGTTATGATCCGGCAACCTCGGAGGGACAATAATCGGGACACTTCCCGGTGATGACCGTAGTTTGAGGAGTTCATGTATTCACTAAGTGTTAATGCTTTGGTCTGGTACTCTATTAAAAGGAGGCCGTAATATCCCTTAGTTTCCACTAGGACCCCGCTGCCACGGGAGGGTAGGACAAAAGATGTCATGCAAGTTCTTTTCCATAAGCACGTATGACTATATTCGGAATACATGCCTACATTACATTGATGAACTGGAGCTAGTTCTGTGTCACCCTATGTTATAACTGTTGCATGAGGAATCGCATCCGACATAATTATCCATCACTGATCCAATGCCTACGAGCTTTTCACATATTGATCTTTGCTTAGTTACTTTACCGTTGCCACTGTTACAATTACTACAAAACTGCTACTGTTACTTTTGCCACCGTTACCGTTACTTCCATACTACTTTGCTACTAAATACTTTGCTGCAGATATTAAGTTTTCCAGGTGTGGTTGAATTGACAACTCAACTGCTAATACTTGAGAATATTCTTTGGCTCCCCTTGTCTTGAATCAATAAATTTGGGTTGAATACTCTACCCTTGAAAACTGTTGCGATCCCCTATACTTGTGGGTTATCAAGACTATTTTCTGGCGCCGTTGCCGGGGAGCATAGCTCTATTCTTTGAGTCACTTGGGATTTATATCTGTTGATCACTATGAGGAACTTGAAAGACGAAAAAACCAAGATTTATCCCTCAACTACGAGGGGAGGTAAGGAACTGCCATCTAGCTCTGCACTTGATTCACCTTCTGTTATGAGTAAATTTGCGACACATACACCTGCTATTGATTCTGATAGGTCTCATGTTATTGATGATGCCACTTCTGCTTTGGATGATACTTATGATGAAACTACTTCGATGCTTGATAATATTGTGCCATTAGGTGAATTTCTTGATGAACAACTTGCTAGGGTTAAAGAGAATGAAATTATTGAAACTGATAATATTGATGAAGTGATGATGAAGATTCTCCCCCTAGATATGAATTGCCTGATGTGCCTGAGGGTTATGTTATGGATGAAGAAACTGCTAGAGACTTTTTTGCTTGCAAAGATAGATATGATCTTAAGAAACTGTTAGTTAAGCTGAAAGAAAATTCTTTGAATGCTAGAATGAAATATGACCCTACTTTTGCTGCTTCACCTATCTGTATTTCTGATAAGGATTATGATTTATCTATCGACCCTAAGTTAATTACTTTGGTTGAATCTGATCCTTTTTATGGCTATGAATCTGAAACTATTGTGGCACATCTTACTAAATTAAATGATATAGACACCCTGTTCACTAATGAGGAAAAAATTCGTTACGACTATATCCTTAAGTTATGTTTGTTCTCATTAAAGCGTGATGCTAAAATATGGTTTAATTCTCTTTATCCTGGTTGTGTGTGTAGTCCCTAGGATATGATTTGTTACTTCTCTGCTAAATATTTCCCCGCTCATAAGAAACAAGCTGCCTTAAGGGAAATATATAATTTTGTGCAACTTAAAGAAGAGAGTTTCCCACAAGCTTGGGGGAGGCTTCTCCGATTACTTAATGCTTTGCCTGATCATCCTCTCAAGAAAAATGAAATACTTGATATCTTTTAAAATGGACTAACCAATGCTTCCAGAGACCACCTGGATAGTTGTGCTGGTTGTGTTTTCAGGAAAAGAACTGTTGATCAAGCAGAATTGCTATTGAATAATATGTTGAGTAATGATAATAATTGGACACTTCCTGAACCAACTCCTAAACCAACTCCGAAGAAAAGGGGTATTCTATTTCTCAGTCCTGAAGATATGCAAGAGGCAAAGAAATCTATGAAAGAAAAAGGTATTAAAGCTGAAGATGTTAAGAATTTACCACCTATTGAAGAAATACATGGTCTTGATAACCCGACACAGGTTGTAAAGGTAAATTCTCTCTACAGATTTGATGAAGGTGATATTCCTCATTATAAGTCTACTAGCCAATGCTTAGATGAGTTTGTTAATTTTATTGTTAAACAAGAAAACTTCAATGCTTATGTTGGTAGACAATTGAAACGTAATGCTTATACGATTGGACACTTGAGTGATTATATGTCTAGAGTTAAAGGTGAACTTAAACTTATTAGTAAACATGCTTCTATGGTTACCACTCAAGTAGAACAAGTGCTTAAAGCTCAGAATGATTTTCTCAATGAATTAAATAATAAGAAAAATGATAATGTTGTTAGAGTTATGACTAGAGGGGGTAAAATGACTCAGGAACCTTTGTATTCTAAGGGCCACCCTAAGAGGGTTGAGCAAGATTCTCAGAGAACTAATGTTGATGCACCTAGTCCTTCTAAGAAGAAGAAAAAGAAAAATGATAGGACTTTGCATGCTTCTAGCGAACCTGTTGTTGACACACCTGAGAATCCCAATGATATTTCTATTTCTGATGCTAAAACACAATCTGGTAATGAACATGAACCTAGTGATAATATTAATGATGATGTTCATGTTGATGCTCAACCTAGCAATGACAATGATGTAGAGATTGAACCTGCTGTTGATCTTGATAACCCACAATCAAAGAATCAACGTTATGATACGAGAGACTTCGTTGCTAGGAAGCACGGTAAAGAAAGAGAACCATGGGTTCAGAAACCCATGCCTTTTCCTCCTAAACCATCCAAGAAAAAGGATGATGAGGATTTTGAGCGCTTTGCTGAAATGATTAGACCTATCTTTTTGCGTATGCGTTTGACTAATATGCTTAAAATGAATCCTTATGCTAAATCTATGAAAGATATTGTTACAAATAAAAGAAAGATACCGGAAGCTGAAATTGCCACCATGCTTGCTAATTATACTTTTAAGGGTGGAATACCAAAGAAACCTGGAGATCCAGGAGTACCAACTATACCATGCTTCATTAAAGGAAACTATGTTAAAACTGCTTTATGTGATCTCGGAGCCGGTGTTAGTGTTATGCCTCTCTCTTTATATCGTAGACTTGATTTGAATAAGTTGACACCTACTAAAATATCTTTGCAAATGGCCGATAAATCAACTGCTATACCTGTCGGTATTTGTGAGGATGTGCCTGTTGTGGTTGCAAACGTCACTATTTTAACGGACTTTGTTATTCTTGATATCCCCGAGGACGATAGTATGTCTATTATTCTTGGTAGACCCTTTTTGAATACCGCAGGGGCTGTTATTGATTGCAACAAAGGCAATGTCACTTTTCATGTTAATGGTAATGAGCATACGGTACACTTTCCGAGGAAACAACCTCAAGTCCACAATATAAATTCTATTGGAAAAATTTCAACAATCACTATTGGAGGTTTTGAATTTCCTCTTCCTACTGTCAAGAAGAAATATGATATTCTTATTATTGGGGACATTCATATCCCCGTTGAGTTAACTTAGTGTTATTCAAAAATTCTCTGGTTTCATGCGATTCGGAAAGAGTTTGTTAACAAGACTTGATCAACCTCGTTAATGGATTCCTTTTGATGAGCATGGGATGGATGAAGTTAGAAAGCACAACTCTCTGTACCCTCCTTTTACTTTCTTTTTATTTAGATTAAATAAAGCAAAAATAGTATTTTCTGTCTGTCTTCTGAATTATCCTTGCAATAAAAAATACCCCGAAAATAAAAGTTCTACAAATGTCCCGAAATTGAAATATGATTTTTGTAGAATATTTAAGAATATCTAGCACTGAGAACACACCAGAGGGAGCCATCACCTGGCGACGAGGGTCCAGGGTGCGCCCCCCTGCCTCGTGGGCCCCACGTGGCCCCTCTCCACTTATTCCAGCACCCACACACTTCTTCTTCCTACAGACAAAATCCTCCCATAGCTCAAACCCGTGTTCTAGCTCATCTTGCTGCGATTTTCGATCTCCTTGCTCAAAGCTCCACTCACAAAACTGCTTTGGGGGATTGTTCTTCGGTATGTGACTCCTCCAATGGTCCAATTAGTTTTTGTTCTAGTGCTTTATTTATTGCAAATTTTTGCTGCTTAGGTGACCCAGTTCTTGAGCTTACATGTCAAAATTATATGGTCAAAAGTAGTTTTAATGCATGATATGGCCTCTAGGCACTTGTGGGAGTACTTGCTATCAATCTTTTTGAGTTTGGTTCACTTTTATTTTTAGTCACTAAAAATTTCAGAAATTTAGAGGGAGAAAATGTTCAAGAGATTGTTGAGAGGTTCTTCGAGCCAAAGCTCGAAGGATAAGAAAAATGAAGAGAATAAGAAGCCCAAATATAATATTCCTCGCACCGCGGAGGTTCGGCCGTGTGAATGGCCTTGTGATGCATTCTTGAAGGCCGCCAGAATCTATGATGATTTTTATTACTTGGCTGAGAATGCAGGCCTCACCGACTTCCTCCACGACCAGCTCGAACAGTATCTCCTAGTCACTAATACTTTTGTGCAAAATTTTCATTTCCATGCTAGGAGATGATCACCTTCGGTAGATTTTTATTTATATGATGAGTTTAAGGAGATGTCACTCTATGATTTTTGTGTGGCTTGCAAGTTGCCCTTTGAGGGCAGCATTGTAACATCCCAAATTTTCAATTTGGAATGTTATACATTAGATCATCTTTGCATAGCATATTTTATTGCATTTTGGCAAAATGCTCGAAAATCCTAAGCAACTCAAGGACCCTCGGAGAGAGTTGGGGATTTTTCGCGGTTTCATATTTGACTTTATCAAATAATGAAACGAGGATTTTTGGTTTTAATTATTTTTCTCTCCGAAAAATATTTCATATTAAAATAAATGAGAGGAGAAAATATGACTTCTCCAAAATAATTGAAATATTGGAGGAAAAATATTAAAATCAAATATTTGATTTTATTCGGATTTTATTTGCAATTTTAATTGCATTAGAAAAATTGCACGTTTTCAAAAACTGCAGTTTGGGCCAAGAAAATGTTCATCTCGTTCTAATTATTTTAATTAGACGGTAAAAATTTGTTCTGGCATTTTTGGATTTTTATTTATTTTTCTACGATTTTTCTTAGGTTTGGCGAAATTATTTTAAAAAAAAGTCGCGAGCGCGCCGACTGGGCCGAAGCCCAGCCGATGGCCCGGCTTCCCCGCACGGCCCAGCCCAGTCCCCCAGCGCCCCGTCTCCCTCCCGAGCACGCCAGCCGCCGCCCGTGTCCTGGTCGGACACGACGCCGCCGCCGTCGCCCCCTCCCCAAGGCAGCAGCACCCCCCCTCTTAAATACCCCAGCCCCGCCGCCTCCCTCTCCTCACCCCACCCCGACGCCCGAAGCCGCCGCCAGGAGCCGCCTGAAGGAGCCGATCCCGCCGCCGAAGGTGGAGCCGCCGGAGCTCCCGAACGCCGCCGCCCCGTTCGTCGCCCCTCGCCGAATCCGACGACGCCCGCACCCCGCCGCCCCTCGCCGCCCCCGTCCAGACCCCGCCGGAGCCCGTCCCGAGCCTCGCCAGAGGTTAGCCGCCGCCGCCGTCCGCCGTCCGGTTTTTAAAAAAAACCGCTTCGGTTTATTTTTTTCGAACCCTAGGTTTATTTTTTAGATCGGTTTATTTATTTTCTGTCGGTTTAGTTAGTTAGTGAGCGTTCGCCCGATCCGTTCATTTTAACGAACGTGTTCGTCGGTTAGTCGCAGCTAACGAACGTCCGTTCGTTTAACTATTCGTCAGTTTTCTTTTTCGTCGGATTTTCCGTGATTATTCCAGATCGCGATTTCTGATCAGATTTTCGTTCTGGTATATCTTTTAGCAAATTTATCGGAATCAGGCGATTCAAGCGCCTAGAGTTTCGTATCGAAATTCTCTTTCCGTTTAACCTATTCAAACAAGTTTTTGCTACCGTAAAATTTGACCTAGATTCAGATTAGTAAACGAAGCTTGTTTCTTTCGTCGTTTGACTTTTGTTGCTTCGTTCGATTTGTTTCTTTTTGCAAACCGGAGTTCTTAAGTTGAACTTTTTGGTTAGATCTTTTATTTGAGTTTTACCTATGTGTTTGATGAGTGCTTATTGTATGCTGGTTTGTTTGTGATAGAGTACCCGGAGTGCGCCGCTTGCTACTTCAAATCTCTAGGTTTCACGGATCATCAGCAAGGCAAGTAACACTTTGATCATACCTCTTTACTACCCGGTTTTATTGCATTAGGTCAACCCTCAAACATTTCATGGTTAGGATCTAATTAAACTGTGGGAATTGGGAAGTAGTTGAGGTAGTACCTATTACCTGTTTATTATCAAACCCTTGGGAGTTACTTCTACGTTTGCTCATATTACTATGCTATGCTAGTAGACGTGGATTGGGTTTGAGTGTTACCATGATAGATGTGAGATTGTTAATTAATGGTTAACCTTAAGGTGGCAACTAAAACTCACATCTGGGTGGATTGAGGTACCTGGGTATTCCAGGATTGCCTGTTTTCTTTTGGACCGCCACCCAGGTTCAAAGGGATCATGAGATTATTCATGCTAGAAACTTTTGTGTGCAGCCGCAAGCTATTATGGGCTCTAGCATAGTTGACTAAGTTGTGTGAACTCTTACAGTGGTAGACTAGCAGATGTAGGGGAAAGTAGGTGTAACAGTCTACCCATTCGTAAGGTGCAAACACTTCTGAAAGACTGTGTCTCGGTCATCCGTTTCTCAAACATCATGTAGTGCGAGAATCAAGCGGAGGCGATCGAGTCTTGTGGGGAAAAGTGCACAAACCTCTACAGAGTGTACAAACTAATCATGATTAGCCGTGTCCCCGGTTATGGACGTCTTGAGTATCTAGTATCTGGATTATCATGTGAATCTCATCATGTTACTTTAATTAATTTTGTTGGGTTAATGATGATACTTAATTGGGATTGAGGATGCTGTCAACCATTCTCCATGTTTAACAGCCACCATGATAGTTAAATAAAATTTATTCCTTTGCAGTAGGGAAAAATTGGCTTTTCGCAAAACTGTAACCATAGAGCCTTCTACCAGCCATATATGCATGTAGTATAGCATTATTTTGTTCATTACTCTCTATGTGTTACATTGCCAGCATATTCCATGTGCTGACCCGTTTTCGGGCTGCAACGTTTCATGTTGCAGACTTTTCAGACGACGAGTAAGGTGCCTTAGGTCGTGGTCTTATACTCAGTGATGCCGTTGGAGTTGATGGACTCACTTATCTTCCAAGTCTTCCGCTGTTATCGTTTTAGATGGCCTTAAGCCATATTTGTCATACTTATTTCTCTCTTGAGATACTCGATGTAATAAGTGTGTGATTGCTACTCTATTATAAATCCTCCATTTGTACTGTGCGTGTCAGCATTACTGATCCAGGGATGACATTGGTGCACGGTAGATCAGACTATTTGAGGTCTGGTCACTACAAGCATCGAGGAACCACATCCTAGTGATGTGGCAGAATTTATTGATGAAATTGTTGTAGGGGAAAAGAGAAAAGTGTCAGATGCAAGAACTACTAGTATACATTTTCCTGTTCTACGTTACTATGCAATATTTGCTAGTAGATGTTTAATTGGTCGCGGGAACAGTGGGGGCCTCAGTGCTCCCAACCTCGCCATTTTGCGCCATGCTTTACTCCATGACAGAACTTTCAGTTTAGGCGCTATGGTTGCTAAATGGTTGAGTCTAAACCGTACAAAGGGCCCCATTTTTGGAGGTATCTTTGCTTCGTGTCTTGCTAAATATTTTGAGATACCTATTAGACACTATGAGAAAGAAGAAAAGGTGCTGCCCCCTATTTTCTTAGACTATAAAAGTATGGTAGCACATGATTTTATTTGCAATGATAAGGAGAAGAGACTCATTTATAACCTGGTATTCAGTGAAAAGACTTGTCAGATTATTACCTTGCCTGCACCTTCTTTGTTTAACATTTATTCAGGCACATACATCATCCTACCCGATGACATCTATGCATATTGGGAGCGAACACGATCCCCCGAGCCAGAGCCATCTCCTGATCCATATCAGGAGTCTATTTATTAGTGGGATCGGCAAGAGCTCGCTAACCAGTGGCACCCCGAGGATCCTCCTCAGTACACTGGAGAGGACCACTTTGATCCATGGGCATAGACCAACTCAGGCCAAAAGCCTAGGCTTGGGGGAGTACGTATTTCTCATCGACATTACATTCATGTTCACACACTCATGCGAGTTGTCGGTGCTCATACTTTTTCATTGTACTATCCATGCTAGTTTATTTTCTTTTCTAAGTTTCTTCTTGTGTGTTTGAAAAAACTTAAGGAAAACCAAAAAAATTAGTCGTAGTTTTTAGCTAGTTTACTTTCCATGCCTGTAGAGTAATAATTAAAAGAAACCCCAAAATGATTTCTCGTTCTTCTTTTGCTTGTTGGGAGCTTTCCCGTGTAAATAGTTTTATTTCCTTTCTTTGGGGGTCGAGAGGAGAAGACCATGATGAAAATGTTCAAGTGGCTCTTATATGCATTATTGTTGATTTAACAAAGAGCCCAGGTTACCTTGTCTTCTCCCTTGTATTAAATGCTTGCAGATTCCAGCTTAGTCCAATGCACGTGCACTATTATTATTATACACACCGTTCGGTCGTGCAAGTGAAAGGCAATAATGACGATATATGATGGACTGATTGAGATGAGAGAAGCTGGTATGAACTCGACCTATCTTGTTTTTGTAAATATGATTAGTTCATCGTTCCTGATTCAGCCTATTATGAATGAAACATGTTTGCAATGAAAATTAGAGATTATAGTTGCTCATACCATGCTTAATTAGCTAGGAGTTTATAATGGTTTACCTTGCATGCCAACATGCTACTAAAATGGTTGTAATGTGGTATGATAGGGTGGTATCCTCCTTTGAACGATTCGAGTGGCTTGACTTGGCACATGTTCACGCATGTAGTTGAAACAAAATCAACATAGCCTCCACGATATTTATGTTCATGGTGAATTATATCCTACTCATGCTTGCACTCAGTGTTGATTAATTTTAATGCATGTTCATGACTGTTGTCGCTCTCTAGTTGGTCGCTCCCCAGTCTCTTTCTAGCCTTCACTTGTACTAAGCGGGAATACTGCTTGTGCATCCACTTCCATAAACCCCAAAGTTATTCCATATGAGTCCACCATACCTTCCTATATGTGGTATCTACCTGCCGTTCCAAGTAAATTTGTATGTGCCAAACTCTAAACCTTCAAATGAAATTCTGTTTTGTATGCTCGAATAGCTCATGTATCAACTAGGGTTGTCTGTATCTTCATTGCTAGGTGGGTTATTCTCATGAGGAGTGGACTCCGCTCCTCATTCATGAGAAAATGGCTGGTACCGGGATGCCCAGTCCCATGCTTAAATCGAAATAATTGCAAACAAAACTCCCCCAGGACTGTTGTTAGTTGGAGGCACCCGTTGTTTCGGGCAAGCCACAGATTGATGCTTGTTGGTGGTGGGGGAGTATAAACTTTACCATTCTGTTTGGGAACCGCCTATAATGTGTGTAGCATGGAAGATATCGAGATCTCTTGGTTGTTATGTTGACAATGAAAGTATGCCGCTCAAAATATTATTTACCTCTATTTCAAAATCGAGCTCTGGCACCTCTACAAATCCCTGCTTCCCTCGGCGAAGGGCCTATTTATTTACTTTTATGTTGAATCATCATCCTCTTATTAAAAAGCACCGGTTGAAGAGCACTGCTGTCATTTGCATGCATTACTATTAGTTTACATTGAGTATGACTATGACTGGATCTCTTTTACCATGAATTACAATGTTTAGTTAGTCCTTGATCTTCAGAGGTGCTCTGCATTTATGTTTTGCGGTCTCAGAAAGGGCTAGCGAGATACCATCTTGTTATATCATATTATGGTTGTTTTGAGGAAGTGTTGTCATCCGAGATTTATTATTATTGCTCGCTAGTTGATTATGCCATTGATATGAGTAAACATGAGACCTAAGTGTTATTGTGAATATGGTTGGTTCATAATCTTTGTTGAAAACTTGAATGCTAGCTTTACATATTTACAACAACAAGAGCAAACAGAGTTTGTAAAAGTTTTTCTTTATGACTTTCAGTTTGTCAACTGAATTGCTTGAGGACAAGCAAAGGTTTAAGCTTGGGGAGTTGATACGTCTCCATCGTGTCTACTTTTCCAAACACTTTTGCCCTTGTTTTGGACTCTAACTTGCATGATTTGAATGGAACTAACCCGGACTGACGTTGTTTTCAGCAGAATTGCCACGGTGTTATTTTTGTGCAGAAATAAAAGTTCTCGGAATGACCTGAAACTTCTCGGAGAATATTTTTGGAATTAATAAAAAATACTGGCAAAAGAATCAACACCAGGGGGCCCACACCCTGTCCACGAGGGTGGAGGGCGCGCCCACCCCCCTGGGGCGCGCCCCCTGCCTCGTGGCCCCCCTGAGGCTCCACCGACCTCAACTCCAACTCTATATACTCACGTTTGGGGAGGAAAAAATCAAAGAGAAGGATTCATCACGTTTTACGATACGAAGCCGCCGCCAAGCCCTAATCTCTCTCGGGAGGGCTGGTCTGGAGTCCGTTCGGGGCTCCGGAGAGGGGAATCCGTCGCCATCGTCATCATCAACCTTCCTCCATCACCAATTTCATGATGCTCACCGCCGTGCATGAGTAATTCCATCATAGGCTTGCTAGACGGTGATGGGTTGGATGAGATTTATCATGTAAATGAGTTAGTTTTGTTAGGGTTTGATCCCTAGTATCCACTATGTTCTGAGATTGATGTTGCTATGACTTTGCTATGCTTAATGCTTGTCACTAGGGCCCGAGTGCCATGATTTCAGATCTGAACCTATTATGTTTTCATGAATATATGTGAGTTCTTGATCCTATCTTGCAAGTCAATAGTCACCTACTATGTGTTATGATCCGGTAACCCTGATGTGACAATAATCGGGACCACTCCCGGTGATGACCGTAGTTTGAGGAGTTCATGTATTCACTAAGTGTTAATGCTTTGGTCTGGTACTCTATTAAAAGGAGGCCGTAATATCCCTTAGTTTCCACTAGGACCCCGCTGCCACGGGAGGGTAGGACAAAAGATGTCATGCAAGTTCTTTTCCATAAGCACGTATGACTATATTCGGAATACATGCCTACATTACATTGATGAACTGGAGCTAGTTCTGTGTCACCCTATGTTATAACTGTTGCATGAGGAATCGCATCCGACATAATTATCCATCACTGATCCAATGCCTGCGAGCTTTCACATATTGATCTTTGCTTAGTTACTTTACCGTTGCCACTGTTACAATTACTACAAAACTGCTACTGTTACTTTTGCCACCGTTACCGTTACTTCCATACTACTTTGCTACTAAATACTTTGCTGCAGATATTAAGTTTTCCAGGTGTGGTTGAATTGACAACTCAACTGCTAATACTTGAGAATATTCTTTGGCTCCCCTTGTGTCGAATCAATAAATTTGGGTTGAATACTCTACCCTCGAAAACTGCGGCGATCCCCTATACTTGTTGGTTATCAAACTACAAACTTCTCGTCGTGCCGAAACATTGAAAATCTCGGTTTTTAAATCCTAGTAAATTGAAAACTCACCCAAAAAACATGAAACTTGGCATGGTTTCATGACATGGAACATATATTCCATGGTAAAAAATCGTCCAATTTGAGACAAGGCGCACACATTAATAGCCAACGAAGTTTTGAAACAAATAGCTGGCACACTAATATCGCAAACGGTTGTATTAACCGTGTGTCCCTGTAACCATTTAAGTGCAGCCACGCATCCCTCTTTTCTTATGGGATAGTACTACCTCCGTCCTCGTTCATTGGTCATCTTTGTATTTTGTGCCAAAATTTAACCATACTCGGTGGCGTGTGTGCAGCTGTTTGATTAGACGGGACGAGCGTCAGAAGACCGCCGTGCAGGCTCGATGGGACGCGTGTGAGCAGTCCGCCGCGCAGGCTCGATGGGACGCGGGCATCCTGTCCACCTCGCAGGCTCGACGGGACACGTGCGAGCAGCAAGGCTGCCCATGCTCACCGAGAAGTGAGCTTTTTGACCTCCCTCCACCAGCCGCCCGCCTCGCTCACAACTTCTCCATTAATGGTGGCTGAGCCGCTGTTTAAGAGACGGTTAATTAAAGCACCTGGACGCAGGGTGTTTGCTTGTGATCCCATGGCCCTGCTCAACATTAGCATTTGCTTTGTTCGTGTTTTCAACTCATATTCCGGCCTAATTTAAAATGGCACACAGGTCAACGGATAATACGACGACAAATAAAAAGGCAACGGATAATACAACGACAAATTTACAATGGTGCGGATAATAATTGTCTTACATATACTGGATAATTTAAAATGCCACATGCGGCAAAGCCAAAAGACACGGGGGCAAGAGAAGAAGGAAATCGCAGACAATGATCTGGGTCTCTATTGTCTCTACTCTTTGATGGATCTCCGGGTGACAACATCCTCCAGCTCCTTCTTCAATTCCTCATGACTTTGCTTGAAAGCAGCCACGGATTCCTCCACCTCCTGCTCATGCTCGATCCGGAGCTTCCTCAAGTCACCCATCAGTTCCTCGACGACCGCTGTTAGCGTCATCCCCGAGGCACTACTCTGCTCATGCAGCATCTTCCAGCTGGCGGCTTCCTCCTCCTTCTCGGCGAGCGCCTTGAGGAGCTTCGCATTGTCACCCATGAGTTGCTCGACGAGGCCGGTCTCCTTCTCAACCGAGGCATTGCTAATCTCGAGCAGCTTCATCAAGTCATCGACCAACTCCTGCTGCTTAATGAGGCCAACGAGAATGTCGTCGTCGCCGGCCAAGGACTTCAGTAACGCTAGCTCGTCGCGATCGCCGATGCGGCGAGTGCGCTTGTGAGAGCCCTCGTGTGCCGATGGGAGCTCATTCGAGGGCTCCACGGCACGCCGGGACATCTCTGCTGCGACTGTCGCATGGCGGCAGGACCTCTCTAGTGCTTCCGCGGCCTTGGTCTTTGCTCCCTGGTTATATGTCCACCCGAAACTCCTCCTACCGGTCATGGCGAAATGACTTGACAGGAAAGACTAGTTTTGTGGGTGATGAGGAGAGGAACTGTGAAGTGATTTTTGAGTGGGTAGTTTTTATAGCCTGGTGCTAAGTGTGAACACATATTGGTTTGATCGGTGTGAACAGATTTACAATTACTTATTGCGTTGTAATCTGCAATGTGACGAGAAACAAGGTCAAAATTTATTGATGGTTCTGGGCCTAGAAAGCCCATTTCTGTTGTTCTGGCTCATCGCAAACAGTTCTTATGGATCAACCGTATGCCACGCATCGGAAGGCCGAAACATGGGCCCGCATTCTCGGATGTACGTGTACGTGTCTGCCCACTATCACACACGGTCAATATATCACCATCGTGTCTGATGGATGCGCTGTCGCGCCTCCCACAGGGTGCCAGAAGGTTGACCACATGGTTGCTCGCCGTTGAGGCGGTCGCAGCGCGCTCTGCTCGTTGTTGAGGCGGCCGCGGCACGCTCTGCTTGCGTTCGTCCGCGCATTTTGCTCGCCATTGAGGCAGCCGCGGCGCACTCCGCTCTGACACCCCTGCGCGTGCTCTGCTTGCCGTTGAGGCAAATTTACAATGACAACGGTTAATAATTGTCTTACATATTCAGGATAATTTAAAATGCCACATGCGGCTGATACGTCTCCAATGTATCTATATTTTTTATTGTTCCATGCTATTATATTATCATTTTTGGATGTTTTATAATCATTTTATAGCAACTTTATATCATTTTTGGAACTAACCTATTGATATAGTGCCCAGTGCCAGTTGCTGTTTTTTGCTTGTTTTTTACTCCGTAGAAAATCAATATCAAACAGAGTCCAAACGCAGCAAAACATTTTAGAGAATTTTTCTGGGCCAGAAGACACAGGATGGGCCAAAGAAGTACCAGAGGGGTGCCCGGAGGGGGGCACAACCCACCTGGGCGCGCCTGGGGACCCAGGGGCGCCCTGGTGGGTTGTGCCCACCTCGGTGGCCTCCCGCACTGCCTCTTTGCTCTATAAATACCCCAATATTCCAAAAACCCTAGGGGAGTCGATGAAATACAATTCCAGTTGCCACAAGTTCCAGAAACCACATATCCAATCTAGACACCATCATGGAGGGGTTCATCATCCTCATTGGTGCCTCTCCAATGATGCGTGAGTAGTTCATTGTAGACCTACGGGTCTGTAGTTAGCTAGATGGCTTCCTCTCTCTCTCTTTTGATTATCAATACAATGGTCTTTTGGAAATCTATTTGATGTAACTCTTTGTGCGGTGTGTTTGTTGGGATCCGATGAACTTTGAGTTTATGATCAGATCTATATTTTTATCCATGAAAGTTATTTGAGTTCTTTGATCTCTTATATGCATGATTGCTTATAGCCTCGTATTTCTTCTTCGAATCTTTGGCTTAGTTAGGCCAACTAGATCAATTTTTCTTCCATGGGAAGAGCTGCTTTATGATGGGTTCGATCTTATGGTGCTCAATCACAGTGACAGAAGGGGAAATGACAGATATGTATCGTTGCTATTAAGGATAACAAGATGGGGTCTATTCCTACATGAATAGATCTTGTCTACATCATGTCATCGTTCTTATTGCATTACTCCGTTTCTCCATGAACAAAATCTACTTAGTGAAGAAAGCAAACAAGCACACACGAAAATATCAACCCCACGTTATTGCTCCCCGGCAACGGCGCCAGAAAAGAGCTTGATAATCCCCAAGTGCAAGGAATCATCGTAGCAATTTCCAAAGGTGGAAGTGATAAGTATGGAGTGTCGAACCCACAAGGAGCTAAAGGTAAGATCAATATTCTCTCAAGCCCTATCTGCCACTGATACGACTCTACATACACCAAACGTTTGCTTCCAACTAGCAACGAGAAATAAAACTATGTTGTGGGTATGAAGAGGATAACTTTGTATGATAACGGAGAGCTAAGATATAAAAGTAGGTGATGTTATCATAAAGTTAGAATATATTACTAAATATTATAAATAGCGAGTGTGGAATAATGGTGGATCGGTGTGCGGAATTGTCCTAGGCAATTGTTAACAAGACCGGTAATCACTATTGATGTTTCATATGAGGGAGAGGCATAAGCTAACATACTTTCTCTACTTGGATCATATGCACTTATGATTGGAACTCTAGCAAGCATCCGCAACTACTAAAGATCATTAAGGTAAAACCCAACCATAGCATTAAAGCATCAAGTCCTCTTTATTCCCATACGCAACAATCCCTCTTACTCGGGTTTGTGTTTCAGTCACTCACCAACCGACTATAAGCGAATCATGAACGTATTGCAACACCCTACAGCGGGAATCCCTCACGCTTGCGCGACACGAAGGGCACCATAGGACAGCACCAAAATAAAACATACAACTCATACCAATCTAGATCATCAATCAACCCATAGACAAAAGATATCTACTCAAAACATCATAGGATGGCAACACATCATTGGATCATAATATGTGGCATAAAGCACCATGTTCAAGTAGGGATTACAGCGGGTTGCGGGAGAGTGGACCGCGTAAAAGAGATGAGGATGGTGATGATGATGGTGATGTTGATCAAGACGATCACCGTGGCGATGATTCCCCTCCCGATGGCACTCCGGCGCCACCGGAAGAGAGGAGGAGAGGTTCTCCCCCTTGTGCTTCCTCCTCCATGGCCTCCCCCCTAGATGGGGAAAGGTTCTCCCCCTTGTGCTTCCTCCTCCATGGCCTCCCCCCTAGATGGGGAAAGGTTCTCCCTCTGGTCCTTGGCCTTCATGGCGATGATGGCCTCTCCGGGATACTCCTCCATGGCCACCAGTGATGATGGCCCCCTCCGGCAGGGTGCCGGAGAGGGCCTAGATTGATTTCTCGTGGCTACAGAGGCTTGCGGCGGAGGAACTTCTGATCTAGGTTAATTTTCCGAGGTTTCTGTATTTATAGGAATTTTTGGCGTCGGTCTCACGTCAAGGAGGTGCCCGAGCTGTCCACGAGGCAGGCCCACGCGCCTGGGGGGTGGGTGCGCCCCCCACCCTCGTGGGCAGCTCAGGTCTCTCCTGGCCCAACTCTTTTACTCCGGGGTCTTCTTTTGGTCCATAAAAAATCGTCAAAAATTGGCACGTCAATTGGACTCCATTTAGTATTCCTTTTCTGCAAAACTCAAAAACAAGGAGAAAACAGAAACTGGCACTGGGCTCTAGGTTAATAGGTTAGTCCCAAAAATCATATAAAATAGCATATAAATGCATATAAAACATCTAAGATGGATAATATAATAGCATGAATACTTCATAAATTATAGATACGTTGGAGACGTATCAGCATCCCCAAGCTTAATTACTGCTCGTCCTCGAGTAGGTAAATGATAAAAGAAATAATTTATGAAGTGTGAATGCTAGCAGGTGCACAAGTTTGATCAATGATAATTTTAATCACCTTTTCTAGCATCATTATATGTCATAACAGTAGCTCATCGCATAAAACTTTTCATGATCAAGTAACAAGCCATTCACATGTTAAAGTATAGATCATAAACTTTCTTGAAAACTAACAAACAGCGTCCTTAGTCATCAAACAATTGCAATTCATCTTATTTTCAGGAAGAGTCTATGTCAGAGCTTTGATTTAGCAAACTCCACATACTCAACTATCATTTAGTCTTTCACAATTGCTAACACTCACGCGATATTTATGGGTTCAAAGTTTTAATCAGACACAGAGAAAGATAGGGGCTTATAGATTCGCCTCCCAACCTTTTACCTTAAGGGTAATGTCAATAATAATAGTTCATGATGCCTTACATCCAATTGGATATATATATATATATATATATATCAGAATCTTTCCAACATAAGGTGCTTGCCAAAGGATAAAATGTAAAAAGGAAAGGTGAAAATCACCATGACTCTTGCATAAGGTTGAGAGATAAAAGTAAAAGATAGGCCCTTCGCAGAGGGAAGCAGAGGTTGCCATGCGCTTTCAGGGTTGGATGCGCAAAAATCTTAATGCGAAAGAACGTCACTTTATATTGCCACTTGTGATATGGACCTTTATTATGCAGTCCATCGCTTTTATTTCTTCCACATCACAAGATCGTATAAAGCTTATTTACTCCACACTAATCAATCATACATATTTATAGAGCAATTTTTATTGCTTGCACCGATGACAACTTACTTGAAGGATCTTACTCAATCCATAGGTAGGTATGGTGGACTCTCATGGCAAAACCGTGTTTAAGGGTATTTAGAAGCACAAGTAGTATCTCTACTTAGTGCAAAGAATTTGGGTAGCATGAGGGGGAAAGGCAAGCTCAACGTGTTGGGCGATCCATGACAATATACTTTATTTCAGATATAAGAAAACATAACCCATTACGTTGTCTTCCTTGTCCAACATCAACCTTTTAGCATGTCATATTTTAATGAGTGCTCACAATTACAAAAGATGTCCAAGATAGTATATTTATATGTGAAATCCCTCTCCCTTCAATATTCTTTCATGAATTGTTCAAGTGACCAATTCTACATTTGCTAACTTTCAATAAGTTTACTACCTATACTTATTATGTGTGAAGTCATTACTCCACATGTTATAAGCATATGAAACACATATAAATTCAGATTTATGACATTCAATTTATTCAACCATTTACTCATAGGATATACGTGAAGCACATGAGTAAATGACAAACTACTCCAAAAGATATGAGTGAAGAACACTGAGTAGTCAAATAATTAACTAGCCATGGGAGGATTCTTTTTCATTCAATATTTCAGATCCAATGATTTTATTCAAACAGCAAGTAAAATTGAAAATACGCTCCAAGCAAAACACATATCATGTGACGAATAAAAATATAGCTCCGAGTAAGGTATACCGATAGTTTTGAAGACGAAAGAGGGGATGCCTTCCGGGGCATCCCCAAGCTTAGGTACTTGAGTCTTCCTTGAATATTACCTTGGGGTGCCTTGGGCATCCCCAAGCTTAGGGTCTTTCCACTCCTTATTCTCCTCATATCGATATCTCACCCAAAGCTTGAAAACTTCAATCACACAAAACTTAACCAAACTTCGTGAGATAGGTTAGTATGATAAAGAGTAGACCATTCACTTTCGTACTGTTAAGGACAAGTTTCATAATTGTTCTCACACAATGTCTACTGTACCATAACATTTCTACAATTTATATTGAGACATATAAGCCATAGAAACTAGAAAACAAGCAAACTATGCAATGAAAACAGAATCTGTCAGAAACAGAACAGTCTGTAATGATCTGAACATAAACCATACTTCTGCTACTCCAGAAATTATGAAATAAATTGGTGAACGTGAGGAATTTGTCTATTAATCTTCTGAAAAAAGAATAAACTAAAAAGCACTCTTCTGTAAAAAATGACAGCTAATCTCGTGAGCGCAAAGTTTCTGTTTTTTACAGCAAGATCACATTGACTTTCTCCCAAGTCTTCCCAAAGGTCTTACTTGGCACTTTATTGAAACAAAAGCTATAAAACATGATTACTACAGTAGCTTAATCATGTAAACACACAAAAACATTAAGGGTAAATATTGGGCTGTCTCCCAACAAGCACTTTTCTTTAATGCCTTTTAGCTAGGCATGATGATTTCAATGATGCTCACATAATAGACAAGGATTGAAGCACAAAGAGAGCATCTTGAAGAATATGACTAGTACATTTAAATCTAACCCACTTCCTATGCCTAGGGATTTTGTGAGCACACAACTTATGGGAACAAGAATCAACTAGCATAGGAAGGCAAAACAAGTATAACTTCAAAACTTTAAGCACATAGAGAGGAAACTTGATATTATTGCAACTCCTACAAGCATGTATTCCTCCCTCATAATAATTTTAAGTAGCATCATGGATAGCAACTTTGTTCTCATACTCAATTGGGACCTCTTCCGAAATAGTGGAATCATTACTATCTAAAGTTGACACTCTTCCAAATCCACTTTCATAAATATCACACTAAGATTCAGCACCCTCCAAAATAGTGGGATCACTAATTCCTAAAGTTGACACTCTTCCAAACCCACTTTAAATTATAGTATTATTTATACTCAAAAATATATAAGTGAAGTTCATGGAGCATTCTACAATTAATATATACTAACCAATATCCAAGCTCAAAATGTATAAGTGAAGCACATGAAGCATTCTATAAAACCATACTCAAAAGATTTAAGTGAAGCACAAAGAGCAATTCTATAAGATCATACTTAAAAGATTTAAGTGAAGCACATGAAGTATTCTATAAATCAATGAAGGGCTATCTCATGCTAGCATGGTTCTTAAAGAAAAACAAAAACACAAAAGACACAAATCATGTAAACAAAGCAAAAACCGAGGTATACCGATATTTGTTGAAGAAGAAAGATGGGATGCCAACCGGGGCATCCCCAAGCTTAGATGCTTGAGTATCCTTTGAAATATTTACTTGGGGTGCCTTGGGCATCCCCAAGCTTGAACTCTTGCCTCTCTTTATTCTTCTCATATTGATAGCTCCTCGACCTTCGGACACTTCATCCACACAAAACTTTAACAAAAACTTGTGAGATCCGTTAGTGTAATAAAGAAAATCACTACCTTTAGGTACTGTAATGAACTCATTCTTTATTTATATTGGTGTTAAACCTACTGTATTCCAACTTCTCTATGGTTCATACCCCCCGATACTAGCCATAGATTCATCGAAATAAGCAAACAACACACGCAAAACAGAATCTGTTAAAAACAGGACAGTCTGTAGTAATCTGGAAGTTTAGTAAACTTCTGTAACTCCTAAAATTATGAAATAAATTTGACAATTTGAGTAATGTGCAAAACATTTCAGACCCATTTGACTCTCCAGTAAAAAATGTAAATTCATGCACTACAGCCAAAGTTTCTGTTTTTGTTCCGCACATAGTAAACAAGCAATCTAATCATCCTAAAACCAAAGCTTGGCACATTTATTTTTATAATACAATGGATATATACAAGGGGATAATTATTTACAGAGAAACTTCCATGAAAAATTCTACATTGTTTCCGTGAGCATGAACACAAGTGCTCAAGGTCGACCCTCACTTCTTCAATGCATAACTTTCCAATCACTTCTCTTTTTGAAAAACTTTTTAGGCATGAGAGGCAAGTAATAATTTTTTGTATTTTCATTATTTTAAAAAAATTGTATGTTTCACCCACAACTAAACAGAAACAAAAAGGAAAAACAAAATCTACTTAGTGAAGAAAGCAAACAAGCACACACGAGAATATCAACCCCACGCTATTGCTCCCCGGCAACGGCGCCAGAAAAGAGCTTGATAATCCCCAAGTGCAAGGCATCATCGTAGCAATTTCCAAAGGTGGAAGTGATAAGTATGGAGTGTCGAACCCACAAGGAGCTAAAGGTAAGATCAATATTCTCTCAAGCCCTATCTGCCACTGATACGACTCTACGTACACCGAACGTTTGCTTCCAACTAGCAACGAGAAATAAAACTATGATGTGCGTATGAAGAGGATAACTTTGTATGATAACGGAGAGCTAAGATATAAAAGTAGGTGCTGTTATCATAAAGTTAGAATATATTACTAAATATTATAAATAGCGAGTGTGGAATAATGGTGGATCGGTGTGCGGAATTGTCCTAGGCAATTGTTAACAAGACCGGTAATCACTATTGATGTTTCATATGAGGGAGAGGCATAAGCTAACATACTTTCTCTACTTGGATCATATGCACTTATGATTAGAACTCTAGCAAGCATCCGCAACTACTAAAGATCATTAAGGTAAAACCCAACCATAGCATTAAAGCATCAAGTCCTCTTTATTCCCATACGCAACAATCCCTCTTACTCGGGTTTGTGTTTCAGTCACTCACCAACCCACTATAACCGAATCATGAACGTATTGCAACACCCTACAGCAGGAATCCCTCACGCTTGCGCGACACGGAGGGCACCATAGGACAACACCAAAATAAAACATACAACTCATACCAATCTAGATCATCAATCAACCCATAGACAAAACATATCTACTCAAAACATCATAGGATGGCAACACATCATTGGATCATAATATGTGGCATAAAGCACCATGTTCAGGTAGGGATTACAGCGGGGTGCGGGAGAGTGGACCGTGTAAAAGAGATGAGGATGGTGATGATGATGGTGATGTTGATGAAGACGATCACCGTGGCGATGATTCCCCTCCCGATGGCACTCCGGCGCCACCGGAAGAGAGGAGGAGAGGTTCTCCCCCTTGTGCTTCCTCCTCCATGGCCTCCCCCTAGATGGGGAAAGGTTCTTCCTCTGGTCCTTGGCCTTCATGGCGATGATGGCCTCTCCGGGATACTCCTTCATGGCCACCGGTGATGATGGCCCCCTCCGGCAGGGTGCCGGAGAGGGCCTAGATTGATTTCTCGTGGCTACAGAGGCTTGCGGCGGCGGAACTTCCGATCTAGGTTAATTTTCCGAGGTTTCTGTATTTATAGGAATTTTTGGCGTCGGTCTCACGTCAAGGAGGTGCCCGAGCTGTCCACGAGGCAGGCCCACGCGCGGGGGGGGGCACCCTCGTGGGCAGCTCGGGACTCTCCTGGCCCAACTCTTTTACTCCGGGGTCTTATTTTGGTTCATAAAAAATCATAAAAAATTGGCACGTCAATTGGACTCCGTTTGGTATTCCTTTTCTGCAAAACTCAAAAACAAGGAGAAAACAGAAACTGGCACTGGTCTCTAGGTTAATAGGTTAGTCCCAAAAATCATATAAAATAGCATATAAATGCATATAAAACATCTAAGATGGATAATATAATAGCATGAATACTTCATAAATTATAGATACGTTGGAGACGTATCAACCTACTCCAGCTTGTTCTCCTCACTGAAGATGTAACGCAGGTAGGGGTCGATGTCGAAGCTTTGGTCATTCCCTGGCATGCTTGGAATAACTAATCGTGGATGGGTGAGGACTAGATCTGCGCAGAGTGTCGCGACGGTGCATTGTCGCCTGGGTTATATGCAGCAAGCCATTAGCTGGTGGCGGGAAACCGATGAGGGAAGAGGCGTGGATTTTACAATTCACCCATGTGAAGCGCGGGAAGCATTCGCTGGAGCGCGGGAAAACTAAGTGGAGCACACACACAACCCGAATACCGTATGTGGTGCCACGTGTTATTTATCACACACATGTTAACATAAGGAAACGTATGTGTAACTTATTAATCATCGCACACGAGTACTTGCAGACGCATCGTGTGTAATACTCCTAGCCAGCGCAAGCAACTAGTTTGCATTTTTCAAAGTTTTTTGTACAAACAAAATCGCACATGAACTAACTATAGTAACCGTCTGTGTTATAATTTCTCATCGCAAACAGTTCATCCGAGTGGGTTGTTTGCTGCATATCACACACATCTTGTTTACACGAATCGTTTGTGTTCTTTCGGCTCATCGCAAACAGTTCATCTGTGTGAACTGTATGCCGCATATCACACACATCTTGTTAAGTTGAATCGTTTTTGTTCTCTTCCGTGATCGAAAACAGTTTGTCCGAGTGAACCGTATGCCGTATATCACACACACATTGATCTGGCTGACCGTTTCTGTTGCATTCCTTAATAGCAAATAGTTCATCGTAGCGAACTGTATGCCATATATCGCACACAGATTGATATGGCTGCCCGTTTCTGTTGTCCTATCTAATCGCAAACAATTCGCATGGATCAACTGTATGCCCTGCATCGCACACGTAACTAAAATCTGAACCGTGTTTGATGTCTCTGCCATCGCAAATGTTTTGCATCTTTTTGACGGGTTTTTACATCCTCGTTTGTGATTAATGCATCGCACACAGTTTTGTCAAAGGGTCTCTGATCGTAGTGTCGTGTTAGCAGCATCCTGCAGTAGTGCTAGTGCTACTTGATGTTTTCTACATGTTTTGATTTTATAGAATATCCATACAAACGGAGTCCAAAAACGATGAAACTTTTTGATGATTATTTATGGACAAAAAGAGACCATGGAAGCTTCGGAAGGAGTCTAGAGGCCAGACGAGGAGGCGAGAAGACAACAGAGCGCCCTGGGGGTGTAGGCGCGCTCTGATGTCTTATGGGCCCCTCGTGGCTCCATCTGACCTTACAACGCTATAAATTCCCAAATATTGAAAAAAACCAAAAGAACCAACAAAACAACTATTCCGTCGCCGTAAGTCTCTGTTCTTCCACGATCCCATCTAGAGGCCTTCATTGGTACTATGTCAGAAGGGGAATCCATCATGGAGGGCTTCTACATCAACCTTGCTGCACCTCTGATGATGTGTGAGTAGTTCCCCACAGGGCCTATGGGTCCATAGCAGTAGCTAGATGGCTCTCTCTCTCTCTCCCTCCCTTTCTCTTTCTGATCTTCAATACAATGTTCTCTTTGGAGATCGATTCGATGTAATCTTTTGCAGTGCATTTGTTGGGAACCGATGAATTATGAGTTTATGATCAGATTATTCATAGAAAGTAACTGAGTTATTTCTGGACTTTATTATGTGTGATTGTTATAGCTATGTAATTCTTTCCGATCTATGAGTTGTCTTTGGCCAAGTTGATGAGTAGATCTTCAGTGGAAGTGGTGCATAGTAGTAGGTTCAATCTTGCGGTGTCCTCACTGTTTGACAGGAGAGGTGGCGAGGCATATGTATTTGTATTGTTGCTACTAAGGATAAAACGACGGGGTTTGATCATATTTCTTGGTTTTGTTCTCTCTACATTATGCAATCATGCTCAAAGCATTACTCTACTTGTCATGAACTTAATACATAGAGAGGCAAGCATAAAAGCGCTCTCGAAGTGAAGTAATAGTAGTAGATGCAGAATCATTTCGATTTATTTGTCATAGACGTAATGCCTATGTACTGATCATGCCATGAATAACATCGTAACTATGCACTTTTCTATTAATTGTCCAACAGTAATTTGTGTATCCACCTTTGCTATGTTCTTGAGAGAGATGCCTCCAGTGAAAGTTATGGCTTCGGGTCTAGTTAAACCATATTACTAAAACCATAAATACCTTGCTGCAATTTATGTACTATTTTACTTTGCAATTTATATATCTCCTACTATCATATTTGATCCTTGCAATTAATCAGTACAAGGGGATTGACAACTTTCTTAGCCGTGCTGGGTGCTAGTATTTAATCTTGTGTGTGTATGTACTGCTAAAGGTTGTTTGCTTGGATCTTCTATTGGTTTGATAAACCTTGGTTCTTTACTAAGGGAAATACTTTCTAGTACTATACTACTTCACCCATCCTCTTCGGTGAAATCTCAATGCCTATCACAAGTAGCACTTGTGGTCACATTACCGGCGATCTGGGGGGCTCGAAGGAAGGCTCTACATGAAAGTATAATTCAAAGTCCTCATAAGATCAATGGCTTCATCACGTCTTACCTAGAGGAAATTCAAATGATGGCAAGACCTGCTCGAGTTGCTTTCACTTCGGTTGCACCAGCTAATAACAGGTGGTTAGCTCCTCAAGTAAGCTTTTCGAAAGTAAGCGTTGATGCTGCAAAGGGGCGGAGTGAAACTCATGGGGCAGTGACGGCAATCAACAGAGATCAAGATGGGGTGTTCCAAGAAACATCGATAATTGTCTTCCCTACTATTTCATGCCCAACCCACACTTGAAGCTATGACTATAAGAGAGGCACTGGCTCAGCTAGAGGATCTTTATAATCAACGTACAGATGCGGCCTCCGGTTGTGAGATCGTGGTGGACAAAGTCAAAAGCAGAAGTTGTGCACGATACGGTGCAACCATTCGGGAAGTACTAGTATGATAGAGGCAAAGGTGTCCCGATGTTTCGATGAGATAGCAATCGTTTTCTGTGGGAGTCGACTTTGACGATCCGACTACGAACGTGCGAAGACGTCGCGCCTTAGCAATCGCTAAACCAACTTCCGAGGGGTTATTGACCACGCCAGAGCACGATCAACCTGACCACGAGGGTCTATTTCCTGCGAGCAAACGAAGAACAAGCAAGAAACTGAGATTGCAATCTGGATATTGCGAATAAAAGAGGAAAGCTTTATTAATGAAGGTGGGGTTCTGTGACTCCTTTGTCTGGTCGTTGAACACAAACGAAGTACGCGAAGTTGCAGCTATGGCAAACTTTTAATCTAAACAAAACCCAAAGTCTAAACAGTGCCCTAAGGGCTGTATATATGGAGGAAGAGGGGGGGAATTTCGTGGCCCTTGGGGAAGGGGTCCGAAACCAACCCTATCTCTTGTTTCCCCACACATACGGACTCTAAAAACAGTCTATACTTATGTATTTCAAAATTACATGGGCCTGGCCCAATAATAAGGTGACGCAACACCTAGAATAGCCTCTGGACGAAATTTATGAAGTGGCATCTTGTATATTTCGTCTAAGGCTTCATTCACTCCTTATGGTGGCTTCAAAGTCCTGAAATCATCACTTGTAACTCCGTTCTTGTTCCTCTTGCGCATGCCATCAACTCCATGCTTGTTCTTGCTCCAATGTTCATCCTTCTCCAAGCTAGACCCTTCATTTGTAAGAAAAACAAAAGTATCCAATTTAGGCAGCATCATATTCTCATGAACATTAGAATCATTACCAAGAAACGAAAGTACCTGGTAATTTAATTGGCGTGCGCGAGCTCTAGTAATTGGTCCATTTTATGTAACAGTAGGGGCTGTAGGTGTCACAATGGTATTGATGTCCTCATCATCCTCCCCTTCTTGAAATGAAGTCGTCCTCGACGGAAGCTCATCTTCCTCACCCAAATAAGGCTTCAAATCTGCAATGTTAAAAGTGGGACTAACCCCAAAATCTGCAGGCAGCTCAAGTTTATATGCATTATCATTTATTTTCTCTAACACCTTAAAAGGACCATCAGCACGTGGCATTAGCTTTGATTTGCGCAAATTAGGAAACCTATCCTTACGCAAATGTAACCAAACAAGATCTCCAGGTGCAAAGACAACATGTTTTCTAACCTTATCTCCAGCAAGTTTATATTTAGCATTCATAGGCTCAATGTTTTCCTTAGTTAACTCATGCATTTTTAAAATCAATTCAGCACATTGTTTAGCATCAAAATTAACCTTCTCCGAAGATGGAAGAGGCAACAAATCAATGGGTGCACGAGGTAGGAAACCGTACACAATTTCAAAAGGGCACATCTTAGTAGTAGAATGCAACGAACGATTACAAGCAAATTCAATATGAGGCAAGCATTCTTCCCACATTTTCTTATTATTCTTCAAAACAGCCCTAAGGATAGTAGACAATGTTCTATTGACTACTTCAGTTTGACCAACAGTTTGGGGGTGACAAGTAGTACTAATGTAACACCCACGATGCGGCTATATCTCCCACGTGTCGAGGCACGACTTAGAGGTATAACCGCATTGTGGTTTTGTCGCAAGAAGGGTCATCTTCACACAATCCCATGTAATGAACAAGAATGGGATAAAGAGTTGGCTTACAATCGCCACTTCACACAATACATAAATAAATCATACATCAATCAGAATACACACATAGGTCCGACTACGGAACCAAAAGAAAAGAAGACAACCCAACTGCTAGATCCCCGATCGTCCCAACTGGGCACCACTACTGATCAATATGAAAAGAAACAACACAACGAACAAGATCTTCATCAAGCTCCCACTTGAGCTCAGTTGCATCTCCTGCACTGGTATCTTCGGCACCTGCAACTGTTTGGAAGTATCTGTGAGTCACGAGGACTCAGCAATCTCACACCCGCGAGATCAAGACTATTTAAGCTTATAGGAAAGGATGGTGTAATAAGGTGGAGCTGCAGCAGGCACTAAGCATATATGGTGGCTAACATACGCAAATAAGAGCGAGAAGAGAAGCAACGGAACGGTCGTGAACTAGCAATGATGAAGAAGTGATCCTGAACCTCTACTTACGCCAAACATAACCCAGAAACCGTGTTCACTTCCCGGACTCCGCCGAGAAGAGACCATCACGGCTACACACGCGGTTGATGCGTTTTAATTAAGGTCAAGTGTCAAGTTCTCTGCAACCGGATATTAACAAATTCCCATCTGCCACATAACCGCGGGCACGGCTTTCGAAAGATAATACCCTGCAGGGGTGTCCCAACTTAGCCCATTATAAGCTCTCACGGTCAACGAAGGATATTCCTTCTCCCGAGAAGACCCAATTAGTCTCGGAATCCCGGTTTACAAGACATTTCAACAATGGTAAAACAAGACCAGCAAGACCACCCGAATGTGCCGACAAATCCCGATAGGAGCTGCACATATCTCGTTCTCAGGGCACACCGGATGAGCAGTCCGTACAACTAAAACCAGACTTCAAGTTTCCCCGAGGTGGCGCTGCAAAGGGCTCTAGTTTGGACCAGCACTCAGAGGAACACTGGCCCGGGGGTTTAAAATAAAGATGACCCTTGAGTCTGCAGAACCCAAGGGAAAAAGGCTTAGGTAGGCAAATGGTAAAACCAAGGTTGGGCCTTGCTGGAGGAGTTTTATTCAAAGCGAACTGTCAAGGGGGTCCCATAAATCACCCAACCGTGTAAGGAATGCAAAATCAAGGACCATAACACCGGTATGACGGAAACTAGGGGCGGCAAGAGTGGAACAAAACACCAGGCATAAGGCCGAGCCTTCCACCCTTTACCAAGTATATAGATGCATTAATTAAGATAAGAGATATTGTGATATCCCAACATAATTATGTTCCAACAAGGAGCAATCTTCAACTTCACCTGCAACTAACAACGCTATAAGAGGGGCTGAGCAAAAGCGGTAACATAGCCAAACAACGGTTTGCTAGGAAGGGTGACAAAGGTTAGAGGTTCATGGCGATATGGGAGGCATGAAATAGCAAGAGGTAGGTAGTGCGGCATAGCAATAGAGCGAACAACTAGCAAGCAAAGATAGAAGTGATTTCGAGGGTATGGTCATCTTGCCTGAGATCCCGCTAGGAAGAAGAGCGAGTCCATGAAGAAGACAAACTGATGTAGTCGAACGAATCCTCACAACTCCGGAACGAAACCGAAGCTAACGAGAGAAGCAACCCGGAAAGAAACAAACAACATAATAAACAACCACCACATACACATGGCATGATGCAAAAACAAATATGATGCATGTCCGGTTTAATGAGGCATGGCATGGCATGGCAAAGTGCAACAAACAACACTACAAATTAAGTGGAGCTCAATATGCAACGAGTTGCATATTGACGAAACACCACATCAAATATTTAGTTCTCTCTCGGTTATGTACCCAACAATATTAAATGTTATTAAACATGGCAAGGGGGTGAAGCATATGGAAACTACCTATTTAGGCAATTTTAAATGAGGCCGGAACAACAAACAATAATTCCGGAAAATCCTCATGTCATTTAGCAATTTTAATGCAAACATCAATTGTAAACAATTAAATGTTGTCATCATGATGCAGATGACATATGCAAGGTATATGCAATTTTATGAAAGTGTTGGTATAAAATGATACGAGGCATTTGTTACCGTGGTGGAAGAAAGGGGGTGCCACGGCAACATAACGGTGATCCGACAACTTGTCGAGATGTCGGTGCAAAAGAAACTGTGGATGCACGGAACATGCAAACGATGGTGGGGTGATCCCGGTTACCGGGTTCCCACATGACGGTGGCAAGGAAACGAGGAACGTGCAAGGACCAATTTGGACATGGTGCAAACACGGGCATCTCATACAACACATCACAAGCGCTCGTCCACGGGTCATCGTCTCGGGGTTATACCTTCGAAGCGTGCATATTCGGAGTGGTTCAAAATCGTCGAGGGAAGTAGTGGTTCACGAGCCGTAGTGGAAGTAGCGGTACACGCGGAGGTAGTCGAACTTGACGGTTCCGTTACACGGGTCTTCGGCGACGGTAGTGGAAGTAGTGGCACACGTTCGTTTCCGGAGAGGTACTTGACGGGTCCGAGGTCTCCGGCGTAGTGGTACACATCTCGGAAGCGTTTCACGACGATGGTAGTCGAACTTGGTGATCCGAAGGGGTAATCGGCGAATGACGACCATAGTGGTACTTGGGGAAAATCTCGGAGACGACGGTAGAGGTATTCGACGTGTCACCATGTAGTCGTACACTTGTCGGAGAGGATCTTGGCGCAACCAAAACGAAGCAACACAAAACATCACAAGGGCCTCGGGATGCCAGCAGCAAGGAGGCAATGGTGGTGGACAGCGGCAGGAGATGTTCGGCAGCTTGAGCGGAGGCAGGCCGGCAGGGCGCTGGCTGGGCCTTGCAGCAGAAGCAAGGGCGTCGACGAGGGAAACGGGACGCGCACAACAGATGCCGGCGGCGGCGCACGTCCATGTCCCACGCGAGGACGAGCAGGACGTCGAGGAGGACAACAGAGGCGACGGGCGAGGCCGAGACGAGGTCGACGACGGACAGGACGGAGGGAGCAGAGGGGAGGCGGAGCAGCGGTTGGTGGCGACGAGGAGAAGCAGGAGGAGAGGCGGCGCGAGAGGAAGCTCGCGAGGGGGAACTCCTGGAGGCTGGCGGCGCCATGAGAGGGGGCCTGCAGAGGGGAGGAGGCACGGCGGAGCGGAGGGCTCGGGGCGGAGGAGCTTAGGCGCGGGACGGCGGCCTGGTGGCGTTGGCGCTCCTGCGGGCAATCATGGCGGCGGCGGAGAGGCGCGACGGACGACGGCCGTTGCCAGAGGCGGGGAGGCCGGCTCGAGGAGGATGGAGGCGAGGGGATCGAGCGCAGGGAGTGATGCTGTGGGATCGAGAGGGAGAGAGTGAGATAGGGATCGGGATGAACGAGGGAGATGGCGGCGCTGGAGGAAGGGACGAGAGGGAGAGATCGAGAGGAGAGATTGGGCTCGGTCTCCTGGCGGCTAGGGTTTGGCTTAGGTGGGCCGCGGGGATGGGCCGGCTTGGAGTTGGGAGGCCCAGCTGGGCCGGCTGGGGGTCTCTCTCTTCTCTCTCTCTCTTATTTCTTTTTAGCAGAAAAGTAATAGAGAGAAGAAAAAGAAAGATAGGGTTAGGGAAATGATTTGCACATGCGGGTAATTTTCCCGGACTCACAAAAATATGCTCGTTCCAAGAAAAACGGAGTGGGTAAGATTGCATGGTTTAAATTCAAATGTTTTGAACAAGGAGTAGGATTACAAAGTGTCCAAAATGTTGAACATTTAGGAAGGGCCTCGATAAGAGGGAAAAGAATTGTTGGCAAAGCTTGGAGGTGAAACCTGAGGTGGAAATAGACATGGGAATTATTTTGCAAGTGTGTTCCGGTTAATTCCAAACTAATGGAATATTTATAATAGCTCCATAAATATTAGGAGGATATGTTATAAAGAGAAATCACCATGTGAATTCCCTCGATTTAAATGGATCGAAGATCCATGCAATTTATTTAGTTGGGTTTATATGCAAAGATTTAATGACATGATGGCATTATGACATGATGCAATGCAAAAATAAAAGAGCAAGCACCGAAAGAAACACGCGGTGATCACGAAAATAAGGAAGTCTTCTGAAGCGTCGGTCTCGGGGCGTTACAACACTCCACCACTACAAGAGGATCCCGTCCCGAGATCTAGGATGGCACCGGAGGGAAACGGAAGATGAGGAGAAGAGGTAAAACTAAATTGCTTCTTTGACAAACGAGTGAAACCAAAGAACCTTGAGAGGTTGAACGAATTAAAAGAGAGAATACAACGAAGGTGAACAAAGTTGAAAACAGTCCGTTAGGAAGGAGGAGCAAGGAACATCACGAGGACCTTGTAGGTTGAAAGACATGAATGGAAAAATCAATGAACGAGAAATACATGCAAGCACTCCGGTTGAAACGAGATGTACAAGGAACGATAATGATCAATTATGATAACGCTCCGGTTGGAAAATGGAAGGGGTACAATATGGACTTGGCAAAATGAAAGCACTTGGATGAGACTCCGGTTAGAAGAGGAATGATAGACATCAACACTCCGGTTAAAACAAGATAAAGAAGGAATGATAATGGTATAATTTGGGCAGCACTCCGCCTGTAAATGGAAGGAATTGAACATGATCTTGACAAGATGAGAGGATACTCGATGAAATTAACAACACATTGCCTCCGGAATTAATGAAAGAATGGCACAAGGGGTAAGAAAGATTTCCGACAGCACTCCGTTTGAGGAAGGAGACGAAACTTGATAAGATGAGAGAGCTCGAATAAAAACATGACACTCCTGTTAAATGGATAAGTAAGAAAAGAACACGATCCTCACAATTCGAGATGATGAGCGGAGCAACATCACCATGCCTCCGAAAGAAAAAAAATAGAAGATAGATCATTGGAATAAAGAATGGAGAAGAAAATGACAACTTCTGTCACAAATGAGCTTGGAAAGCATCCTTCCAAGAAGGTTATAACGGAGTTGTTGGAAAAAACCAACAACAAAAAGGATATGATCCTCGTGGGCTTATGGGGACATCTCAAAACATGAGGTGAAAATTTTGCCACTAACGAAAACAATTGCTTGCTTAAGATCAACGAAGAGATGAAATCTTCTCTCGCCGAGAGGATATGAGAAAACTTGGATCATATATAGACACCATAATAGCAACAATCCTTAGGGAAGGCTATAGGTGAAATATAACCCAATACAACTCCAACAAAAGATTGATTTGTTGAAAAGACCTCTTGAACGAAGATAAAATGATGGATCTAGATATGTCACTCTTGAAAACTTTGTGAAACATGAACCCGAAGGGAAATTATCCAGAATGGCATAGCACCACCTCAAAAGATAAGATAGAAATAATTGCACTTTAGAATGCAAGATGAAGAATGCTTGAACTCCTCAAAACAAGACATGTGTTGAACACCATGTTAATTTTTAGAGTATAGCTTGGTGGATTATAACTCCGAGAGAAATCTTGAAGAACAATTGAAGGATGAAAGTAATCCTTGACAAAGCACCATGTAGAGCCTCCATGAAGAACTCCGGTAATAAAAGAATGATCAAACGAAATGGGAAATTGAAAAGAACTCTGGGAGAAGCCTTGCAATGATTAGATGAAGCTTTGAAATGATATAATTGAAATAACTTGGAGCTCTGGAAAGAAAAGATGAACAACTTGGAGCCGAAAATTTGATATCATGAACGAACTCCGGAAGAAGGAATTAATCACTTGGAGGAAACAAGAATAAGAATTACGTTATGCTCATCCTTCACCAATTACATTGATGACAAGCAATGGATTTGGCATACTACTTAATCTCGTAGAAAGGATTAAGATAGATATTGCGCAAACTAGTGAAGGTCTTCATCGAAACGCCGGTAGGATTGAAACAACGAATAAATTGATATGATAACGAGGGAAGAGAAATCATGAACGAACCACCGCGAGAATTGAAAATGAAAGTAGCAAAGGCACGATTCAACAGAAAGAATTAGAAAAAGAATGAAGATACTTGACAGAATTTAGATACACGAGAACGAAGAGATCATGGACTGATTAGAGGATATTTGAGTGATGCACCGGTATGATTTGGAGAACGAGAGCTGAAAGCTTGAATGAATAATTCTGAGATGATTGGCTCCGGAGAAACAAACTGCAAAGACTTCTGAAATACTCCGGGTGGGTGAAAAGAATTCTCACAATCAAAACAATTATGAGAGGATGGCATAAGCTAGAACTATGAATCTTCAAGAGAACGGATCAAGATTTAGGAGAAATTCTTCTTCGGTCTTCAAATGTTGAGAATCATGATGCGAAACACCACCAAGAATTGTTGAGGCACTCCGGAACAATGGATAATAAAAATGATGAACCAACGATAAAAGAATTTAAAAGATCTTAGAGAAAGACATTTGACTAATGATAATTCATTCTTACGTCAAACTTCGAAAAGAATTTGGGAATAACTCCAGAAAAATTAGAAGAGTCAGGTAAGATCCTGGGAAAAGACCTGTGGGTTAGAGCCCACTGAAAAGAACCACCGTTGAAATGATTACTTGAAAAGGAGATTGCACCGGTTGAATTAAATGGCTCAAAAGAGATAACAACCTCGAGATATCTTGAACGGATTGGGAATGGAAATGCGAGTCTCCTGAGATATCTTCAGCACTCCAAATAACATGAATAGCAAGAGGTGGATGATTAAGAGGTACACCAGCATGAGAAAGCATTTGAAACGAGAAAAAGATATGATCGAGAAAGCTTGAATTGAATCCACCGAAGAAGAAAATAACGAAGAATAATAAACTTGAAGCTCCGTTAGTATCTTCCTGAGAATCACCGGATAAGAACATTGACGGAAAAGAATGGAGAGACTTCACATCAATAAAAGGATACTTGGTTAAAAAATCTAAGTCCTTGAAGAAAAGGGTGGGAGGGCGGGAAAACAAAGGCAACTTGGGACGGATGAAACAAACAACATTGGGAAACTGAGAGGTGATCTTGCGAATGTTGAAATGATCGGATCCACTTGAAGAGAAGCACGCCGGTTGGAAAAGAATTAACATGACGATCTCGATGATCAAGAAGGATTAGTATTCACAAAGCAATATGAGAACACCGTTTAGGGAAGGTATGGATTCAACATTTGACTTCGAAGCAACTCGAATACCACAAAACAAAAACAAAACAAAGGATTGGCTCGCAGAATAAGCCGGAACAAACATATGATAGAGATTTCGTCCGAAGTTTTCGTGGTGGGCCCACACGGGCTCGATCGTACAGCACCATCATGTACAAGGCTGTGCACATGACATACGAAGCGTCCCCGAGTCGGCATAGCCAAGGACTCTTTAAGACACTACGAGACCACTGTAAAACCAACCGTGTACAGGCGGACCACTAGACGTCGAACCCCAATCTCATATCATGCGTCTGTCGGAAAGATATCCTAAGAGCTACTTGAATTCCCACTTATAAACTCCCAAAACTTTCTGGTTATGCAATCAGGTGTTGGGGATACAGGGGACACAAAATATATCACCCAAACTAACAATACCTAGATCCAGCTGTATCCATCCGTCAACACATAACCAAGAAAACTCCGGAAATCGTTTACCTCAACCTTCGAAAAGCATCCGTTATACTAGTTATGGCAATACTCCCGAACTCCCGCCCCAGTACTGGGTGGCGTCGAGGTGATCTCACCAACAACTGCATAAAAGAGATTTCGATGTCGGCGAAACTCAGGTATTCCAGAACTGCAACGATAAAATTGTGACGACAACACCTCGGAGCTCAACTCCCCGGGACACTGCCACAACCCCTAAATGTCAGGAGGCACCAAGAACAATGTTCTCGTCACAAAACCATAGGAACGATTCCAAGATACCCGTGTGATCCTAAATTTTTTTTAGTGAAATTTGAGGAGAGAATAGTCAAAACTTCTACGTCAGGAGGACCTCACCAGAGCGACGAAGGGACTGGGGAGTAAAAAGAATCCTACTCTCCGATTTATATAATCCTAAGACTCAAAACATTTTTGTTCTAGACTCAACAACGCCAGCGATTCGATCAAGCAGGGGGCTCCTAAGTCGGGGATGGCTCTGATTACCAACTAACACCCACGATGCGGCTGTATCTCAAATTGGTCCTTGCACGTTCCTCGTTTCCTTGCCACCGTCATGTGGGAACCCGGTAACCGGGATCACCCCACCATCGTTTGCATGTTCCGTGCATCCACAGTTTCTTTTGCACCGACATCTCGACAAGTTGTCGGATCACCGTTATGTTGCCGTGGCACCCCCTTTCTTCCACCACGGTAACAAATGCCTCGTATCATTTTATACCAACACTTTCATAAAATTGCATATACCTTGCATATGTCATCTGCATCATGATGACAACATTTAATTGTTTACAATTGATGTTTGCATTAAAATTGCTAAATGACATGAGGATTTTCCGGAATTATTGTTTGTTGTTCCGGCCTCATTTAAAATTGCCTAAATAGGTAGTTTCCATATTCTTCACCCCCTTGCCATGTTTAATAACATTTAATATTGTTGGGTACATAACCGAGAGAGAACTAAATATTTGATGTGGTGTTTCGTCAATATGCAACTCGTTGCATATTGAGCTCCACTTAATTTGTAGTGTTGTTTGTTGCACTTTGCCATGCCATGCCTCATTAAACTGGACATGCATCATATTTGTTTTTGCATCATGCCATGTGTATGTGGTGGTTGTTTATTATGTTGTTTGTTTCTTTTCGGGTTGCTTCTCTCGTTAGCTTCGGTTTCGTTCCGGAGTTGTGAGGATTCGTTCGACTACATCCGTTTGTCTTCTTCATGGACTCGCTCTTCTTCCTAGAGGGATCTCAGGCAAGATGACCATACCCTCGAAATCACTTGTATCTTTGCTTGCTAGTTGTTCGCTCTATTGCTATGTCTTGCTACCTACCTCTTGCTATTTCATGCCTCCCATATCGCCATGAACCTCTAACCTTTGTCACCCTTCCTAGCAAACCGTTGTTTGGCTATGTTACCGCTTTTGCTCAGCCCCTCTTATAGCGTTGTTAGTTGCAGGTGAAGTTGAATATTGCTCCTTGTTGGAACATAATTATGTTGGGATATCACAATATCTCTTATCTTAATTAATGCATCTATATACTTGGTAAAGGGTGGAAGGCTCGGCCTTATGCCTGGTGTTTTGTTCCACTCTTGCCGCCCCTAGTTTCCGTCATACCGGTGTTATGTTCCTTGATTTTGCGTTCCTTACGCGGTTGGGTGATTTATGGGACCCCCTTGACAGTTCGCTTTGAATAAAACTCCTCCAGCAAGGCCCAACCTTGGTTTTACCATTTGCCTACCTAAGCCTTTTTCCCTTGGGTTCTGCAGACTCAAGGGTCATCTTTATTTTAAACCCCCGGGCTAGTGTTCCTCTGAGTGCTGGTCCAAACTAGAGCCCTTTGCAACACCACCTCGGGGAAACTTGAGGTCTGGTTTTAGTTGTACGGACTGCTCATCCGGTGTGCCCTGAGAACGAGATATGTGCAGCTCCTATCGGGATTTGTCGGCACATTCGGGTGGTCTTGCTGGTCTTGTTTTACCATTGTCGAAATGTCTTGTAAACCGGGATTCCGAGACTGATCGGGTCTTCTCGGGAGAAGGAATATCCTTCGTTGACCGTGAGAGCTTATAATGGGCTAAGTTGGGACACCCCTGTAGGTATTATCTTTCGAAAGCCGTGCCCGCGGTTATGTGGCAGTTGGGTTGTCTTCTTCTTTTTTGGTTCCGTAGTCGGACCTATGTGTGTATCTCAGAATGATGTATGTTTTATTTATGTATTGTGTGAAGTGGCGATTATAAGCCAACTCTTTATCCCATTCTTGTTCATTACATGGGATCGTGTGAAGATGACCCTTCTTGCGACAAAACCACAATGTGGTTATGCCTCTAAGTCGTGCCTCGACACGTGGGAGATATAGCCGCATCGTGGGTGTTACAACTAAAAAGCAGTTTAGTCCCCAACTTAGCCATAAACATCTCCAATAGTGACTAAGAAATTTAGTATCATGGTTTGAAACAATAGTATTTGGCACACCATGCAAGCGAATAATTTCACGAAAGAACAAATCAGCAACATTAACAGCATCATCGCTTTTATGACATGGTATAAAGTGTGCCATTTTCGAGAACCTATCCACGACAAAAAATATGCTATCCCTCCCCTTCTTTGTTCAAGGTAAACCTAAAACAAAGTCCATAGATATATCCTCCCAAGGAACACTAGGTACAGGCAAAGGCATATATAAACCATGAGGATTGCGTCGTGACTTAGCTTTTTGACATGTAATGCAGCGAGCAACAAAACGCTCAACATCCCGTCTCATCTTTGGCCAAAAGAAATGTGTAGCAAGTATATCCTCCGTCTTCTTCACGCCAAAGTGTCCCATTAGTCCTCCTCCATGCGCCTCCTGCAACAACAAAAGACGAACGGAGCTAGCTGGAATGCATAGCTTGTTAGCATGAAACACAAATCCATCGTTAACGACGAACTTGTTCCATGTTCTACCTTCTTTACAATTCTGCAATATATCTTTAAATTCAGCATCATGCACATATTGATCTTTGATGGTCTCCAAACCAAATATTTTAAAGTCAAGTTGTGAAAGCATAGTATAACGACGAGACAATGCATCAGCAATAACATTTTCTTTACCCTTCTTGTGTTTAATGACATAAGGGAAAGTCTCAATGAATTCAACCCATTTAGCATGTCTACGGTTCAGTTTAGCTTGACTTTTAATGTGTTTCAAAGATTCATGATCAGAATGTATAACAAATTCTTTGGGCCACAAATAATGTTGCCATGTTTCTAAGGTCCGAACAAGAGCTTATAATTCTTTATCATAAGTAGAATAGTTCAGACTAGTCCCACTCAATTTTTAAGAAAAGTATGCAACAAGTTTGCCATCTTGTAATAACACACCTCCTAATCCAATTCCACTAGCATCACATTCAAGCTCAAAAGTCTTATTAAAATCAGGAAGTTGGAGTAAAGGAGCATGTGTCAACTTATCTTTCAATAACATGAAGGCTTCTTCCTGTGCGGTACCCCAAACAAAAGGCACATCCTTCTTTGTAAGCTCATTGAGAGGTGCAGCTATGGTGCTAAAATCTCGCACAAAATGCCTATAGAAACTAGCGAGTCCAAGAAAACTCCTCACTTGTGTAACCGTTTTGGGCTGCGGCCAACTCTCAATAGCTTCAATCTTGGCTTTATCAACTTCAATTCCCTGTGGAGTAACAACATAGCCAAGAAAAGATACTCGGTTGGTGCAAAAGGTGCACTTCCCAAGGTTACCAAACAAACGTGCATCACGTAGAGCAATAAAAACAGCACGTAAATGTTCCAAATGTTCTTCCAAAGATTTGCTATAAATCAGTATATCATCAAAATAGACTACCACAAATCATCCAATGAAAGCACGTAAAACTTTGTTCATTAGTCTCATGAAAGTACTAGGTGCATTAGTTAACCCAAAAGGCATGACTAACCACTCATATAAACCAAACTTAGTTTTAAAAGCTGTTTTCCATTCATCTCCCAATTTCATACGAATTTGATGGTATCCACTACGCAAATCAACTTTGGAGAATATTGTAGAGCCACTCAATTCATCAAGCATATCATCTAGCCTAGGAATAGGATGACGATAACGAATAGTAATATTATTAATGTCTCTACAATCAACACACATATGCGACGTACCATCCTTTTTCGGCACTAGAATAATAGGAACAGCACAAGGACTAAGGGATTCGCGAATATAACCTTTGTCGAGCAGCTCATGTACTTGACGCATAATCTCCTTCGTCTCCTCTGGATTGGTACGGTATGGTGCACGGTTGGGTAGCGATGCACCGACAATTAAGTCAATTTGATGCTCAATCCCTCGAATAGGTGGTAATCCCGGTGGCACGTCTTGTGGGATGACGTCAGCGAACTCCTGCAAAATGTTAGTGACTGCAGGGGGCAAAGAGGAAGGCACGTCCTCGAATGAAAATAATGCCTCTTTGCACACAAAAGCATAGCAAACAGATTTGCTAAAAACTAGCTCATCAATATCAGATTTGGTGGCAAGTAAACATGCACTTTTCAATTTAATTTCAGAAGCAACACTAGATGGTTTATTATTAGGCTTCATTTGTTGCTCAAATTCTTTTGCCACAATCTGATTTTCACTCTAATTTTTCTCCTATTTTGCTTTATTAGCTCTATGAATATCATCTTTCAAAATGGAATCAGGAGTCATAGGAAGCAAAGTAATATTTGTATCCTTATGAACAAGAGTATACTGATTGTTTCTACCATGGTGTACAGAATTTTTATCAAATTGCCATGGTCTACCAAGTAATAAGGAACATGCTTGCATAGGTACCACATCACAATCAACATAATCAGCATATGTAGAGATACTAAAATGCACCCGAACAGTACGTGTTACCTTAACCTTGCCGCTGTTGTTGAACCATTGGATGTAGTAAGGATGTGGATGTGGTCTTGTGGTGAGAGATAGCTTCTCCACCATCTCCATGCTAGCCAAGTTGTTGTAGCTCCCTCCATCTATGATGACGCGAATAGAACGTTCCTTCACAACTCCCTTTGTATGGAACAAATTATGCCTCTGATTTTGCTCAGCTTGTGTGACCTACACACTCAAAACACGTTGAGCAACTAAACATTCATACCTGTCAGCATCTTCAGCAGCCATGTATTGCGTCTCATGATCAGAATCATCTCCACCGTGTTCTTCATGTGTAATAAGAGCCAAAGTCTCCTCAATATAGTCACTAGCGGACTCATACCCACCATCCTCAGTAGCAATCATCACACGCTGAGATTTGCATTCTCTCGTAAAATGTCCTCTTCCCTTACAACGACGACAAATAATATCACTTGTGTGCCCTGTTGACGCCATGGAAGAAGAAGAGCTCTGTGCAGGCCCGGCAGGGGTGCTCTTGCCAGATAGTGGTGGTTATGCCTGCTTTCTTGTATCACGGTTGGAGGTGGCACCTGAAGGAGGTGATGGTGCAGCGGAAGTAGATGATGCACGTGGTGTCCATGATAAAGGTCGACCTGCAGAAAAGTTAGTTCGCGCCAATGCTTGTCGATCCTGCACTTCACGTTCAGCTTTACAAGCAAGATGGAATAAACGAGTGATATTATTATAATCCTTATACTCTAGAATGGTCTGAATCTCTCTATTTAATCCACCCATAAAACGTGCAAGCATAGCTTCATTCTCCTCAACAATACCACGTCTAATCAAGCTAGTTTGTAATTTCTGATAATATTCTTCTACAGAATTTTTTCCTTGTCTTAAGCGCTGCAATTTTTGAAGTAATTCACGTTGATAATATGGTGGAACCCAACGAGTACGCATAGCAGTTTTCAAAGCAGCCCAAGTAGCTAGAACAGGATATAATCTACAATGTTCAGACCACCAAACACATGCAAAGCTAGTGAAAGCACAAACAGCAGCAGGAACACGTCTCTCCTCAGTATATTGTAAACATGTAAATCGTTGTTCAGTTTCTAACTCCCAAGTAAGATATATATCAGGAACATATCTACCCTCAAATGGTGGAATATTCAATTTCAGTTTAGGGAGATGGTCATGATCTTGTACCTGAGGGGGAGCCCTAACATTGCCATTATTTGCATGTGGACGACCTGGTGGTTGTGGTGCTGGTGGTTGCACGTAGTTCTGATTTTGATCAACCTCATCCTCGTAATCTCCCGCATAATCATCCTCCTCCACATCAGCAGCAGGAGCCATAGAAGTATCAACAGCAACACCAGCAGTCTGGCCAGGCTGAAGAGGGACATGACTCCCTCGGCGGAGGGCTGTTTCCCGACGTGGAGGTAGTCGTTGTTGTTGTTGTTGTTGCAGAGGTGCGGCAGGTGCAGCCGGTGGTGGAAGACGCGCGAGCAGTTCATTAAATCTGTTATCGAGCTTTGTTTCGAACGTCTTCTCAAGGCCAGTGATCTTCTCCATGGCCTCTTCAAAATTGTTCAGCACATCTTGCACCTGTTCAGTCATCATTTGCTGAAACTTATCATGAAGCTCCTTGTTCGTTAAGTTCTCCCAGTCAATCTCGTCGGCTTGTGATCCTAGCATGGTTAGCAGCAATAGAAACACACAAGAATATGATCCTATAGACTACTAACAAGTGGTGGTGGTGGGTGTCACAAATCCGTCAAGTAAATCTCAAATTCTTACCAGTTCTTACCTAGCAGCAGGCGGTGATCGGCAACCGATGTAGTCAAAACGCTCAAAGCTTGGATAGAGCGATTACCAGGGAGAGTCAAACGCACGATGTAGATGTATGTGGAGCTGGGAAGGCTTATAATATGGTAGCAAAAAGGGTCAGCAATAATCAATTCAGAGATGCAAAGTTCAATTAAGGCTCAACGACGGTACTGTGCTGGTCCTAGGCTAGACCGTACTAGAGACGCGAGCCTAGAACACTAACAAAATCACGGCGCTGCACGTAAACAAGGGAGGAGCACACTCTGATTTTTTTTTCTTTTTTCACTTTTTTTTGCACTTTTTTTCCTCTTTTTTTGGCTCCACAACATTTTTTTTCGAAAAAGTCTACAAATGTCCTAAAAACTGTTGGGGAACGTAGTAATTTCAAAATTTTCCTACGAACACGCAAGATCATGGTGATGCATAGCAACGAGAGGGGAGAGTGTTGTCCACGTACCCTCGTAGACCGATAGCGGAAGCGTTAACACAACGCGGTTGATGTAGTCGTACGTCTGCACGATCCGACCGATCAAGTACCGAACGTACGACACCTCCGAGTTCAGCACACGTTCAGCTCGATGACGTCCCTCGAACTCCGATCCAGCCGAGTGTTGAGGGAGAGTTTTGTCAGCACGACGGCGTGGTGATGATGATGATGTTCTACCGACGCAGGGCTTCGCCTAAGCACCGCTACGATATTATCGAGGTGTAATATGGTGGAGGGGGGCACCGCACACGGCTAAGAGATCAATAGATCAATTGTTGTGTCTATGGGGTGCCCCCTGCCCCCGTATATAAAGGAGCAAGGGGGAGGCCGGCCGGCCCTTGTTGGCGCCAGGAGGAGGAGTCCTCCTCCTAGTAGGAGTAGGACTCCCCTCTTTCCTACTCCTACTAGGAGGGGGAAAGGAAGGGGAGAGGGAGAAGGAAAGGGGGGCGCCCCCCCCCCTCTCATAGTCCAATTCGGACCAGAGGGGGAGGGGGCGCGCGGCCCCTCTTGGCTGCCCCTCTCTCTCTCCACTAAGGCCCATAAGGCCCATTACTTCTCCCGGGGGGGGGGTTCCGGTAACCCTCCGGCACTCCAGTTTTCTCCGAAATCACCCGGAACACTTCCGGTGTCCGAATATAGTCGTCCAATGTATCAATCTTTATGTCTCGACCATTTCGAGACTCCTCGTCATGTTCGTGATCATATCCGGGACTCCGAACAACCTTCGGTACATCAAAACATATAAACTCATAATATAACTGTCATCGTAACGTTAAGCGTGCCGACCCTACGGGTTCGAGAACTATGTAGACATGATCGAGACACGTCTCCAGTCAATAACCAATAGCGGAACCTGGATGCTCATATTGGCTCCCACATATTCTACGAAGATCTTTATCGGTCAGACCGCATAACAACATACGTTGTTCCCTTTGTCATCGGTATGTTACTTGCCCGAGATTCGATCGTCGGTATCTCAATACCTAGTTCAATCTCGTTACCGGCAAGTCTCTTTACTCGTTCCGTAAAACATCATCTTGCAACAAACTCTTTAGTTGCAATGCTTGCAAGGCTTAAGTGATGTGCATTACCGAGAGGGCCCAGAGATACCTCTCCGACAATCGGAGTGACAAATCCTAATCTCGAAATACGCCAACCCAACAAGTACCTTCGGAGACACCTGTAGAGCACCTTTATAATCACCCAGTTACGTTGTGACGTTTGGTAGCACACAAACTGTTCCTCCGATAAACAGGAGTTGCATAATCTCATAGTCATAGGAACATGTATAAGTCATGAAGAAAGCAATAGCAACATACTAAACGATCAAGTGCTAAGCTAACGGAATGGGTCAAGTCAATCACATCATTCTCCTAATAATGTGATCCCGTTAATCAAATGACAACTCATGTCTATGGCTAGGAAACATAACCATCTTTGATCAACGAGCTAGTCAAGTAGAGGCATACTAGTGACACTCTGTTTGTCTATGTATTCACACAAGTATTATGTTTCCGGTTAATACAATTCTAGCATGAATAATAAACATTTATCATGAAATAAGGAAATAAATAATAACTTTATTATTGCCTCTAGGGCACATTTCCTTCAGTCTCCCACTTGCACTAGAGTCAATAATCTAGATTACACAGTAATGATTCTTACACCAATGGAGCCTTGGTGCTGATCATGTTTTGCTCGTGGAAGAGGCTTAGTCAACGGGTCTGCAACATTCAGATCCGTATGTATCTTGCAAATTTCTATGTCTCCCACCTGGACTAAATCCCGGATGGAATTGAAGCGTCTTTTGATGTGCTTGGTTCTCTTGTGAAATCTGGATTCCTTTGCTAAGGCAATTGCACCAGTATTGTCACAAAAGATTTTCATTGGACCCGATGCACTAGGTATGACACCTAGATCGGATATGAACTCCTTCATCCAGACTCCTTCATTTGCTGCTTCCGAAGCAGCTATGTACTCCGCTTCACACGTAGATCCCGCCACGACGCTTTGTTTAGAACTGCACCAACCGACAGCTCCACCGTTCAATGTAAACATGTATCCGGTTTGCGATTTAGAATCGTCCGGATCAGTGTCAAAGCTTGCATCGACGTAACCATTTACGATGAGCTCTTTGTCACCTCCATAAACGAGAAACACATCCTTAGTCTTTTTCAGGTATTTCAGGATGTTCTTGACCGCTGTCCAGTGATCCACTCCTGGATTACTTTGGTACCTTCCTGCTAGACTTATAGCAAGGCATACATCAGGTCTGGTACACAGCATTGCATACATGATAGAGCCTATGGCTGAAGCATAGGGAACATCTTTCATCTTCTCTCTATCTTCTGCAGTGGTCGGGCATTGAGTCTTACTCAATTTCACACCTTGTAACATAGGCAAGAACCCTTTCTTTGCTTGATCCATTTTGAACTTTTTCAAAACTTTGTCAAGGTATGTGCTTTGTGAAAGTCCAATTAAGCGTCTTGATCTATCTCTATAAATCTTGATGCCCAATATACACGCAGCTTCGCCGAGGTCTTTCATTGAAAAACTCTTATTCAAGTATCCCTTTATGCTATCCAGAAATTCTATATCATTTCCAATCAGCAATATGTCATCCACATATAATATCAGAAATGCTACAGAGCTCCCACTCACTTTCTTGTAAATACAGGCTTCTCCAAAAGTCTGTATAAAACCAAATGCTTTGATCACACTATCAAAGCGTTTATTCCAACTCCGAGAGGCTTGCACCAGTCCATAAATGGATCGCTGGAGCTTGCACACTTTGTTAGCTTTCTTTGGATCGACAAAACCTTCCGGTTGCATCATATACAACTCTTCTTCTAGAAATCCATTCAGGAATGCAGTTTTGACATCCATTTGCCAAATTTCATAATCATAAAATGCGGCAATTGCTAACATGATTCGGACAGATTTAAGCATCGCTATGGGTGAGAAGGTCTCATCGTAGTCAATCCCTTGAACTTGTCGAAAACCTTTCGCAACAAGTCGAGCTTTATAGACAGTAACATTACCGTCAGCGTCAGTCTTCTTCTTGAAGATCCATTTATTTTCAATGGCTTGCCGATCATCGGGCAAGTCAACCAAAGTCCATACTTTGTTCTCATACATGGATCCCATCTCGGATTTCATGGCCTCAAGCCATTTTGCGGAATCTGGGCTCACCATCGCTTCTTCATAGTTCGTAGGTTCGTCATGGTCTAGTAACATAACCTCCAGAACAGGATTACCGTACCACTTTGGTGCGGATCTTACTCTGGTTGATCTACGAGGTTCAGTAATAACTTGATCTGAAGTTTCATGATCATCATCATTAACTTCCTCACTAATTGGCGTAGGTGTCGCAGAAACTGGTTTTTGTGATGAACTACTTTCCAATAAGGGAGCAGGTACAGTTACCTCATCAAGTTCTACTGTCCTCCCACTCACTTCTTTCGAGAGAAACTCCTTCTCCAGAAAATTTCCGAATTTAGCAACAAAAGTTTTGCCTTCGGATCTATGATAGAAGGTGTACCCAACAGTCTCCTTTGGGTATCCTATGAAGACAAATTTCTCCGATTTGGGTTCGAGCTTATCAGGTTGAAGTTTTTTCACATAAGCATCGCAGCCCCAAACTTTAAGAAACGACAACTTTGGTTTCTTGCCAAACCACAGTTCATAAGGCGTCGTCTCAACAGATTTTGATGGTGCCCTATTTAACGTGAATGCAGCCGTCTCTAAAGCATAACCCCAAAATGATAGCGGTAAATCAGTAAGAGACATCATAGATCGCACCATATCTAGTAAAGTACGATTACGACGTTCGGACACACCATTACGTTGTGGTGTTCCGGGTGGCGTGAGTTGCGAAACTATTCCGCATTGTTTCAAATGTAGACCAAACTCGTAACTCAAATATTCTCCTCCACGATCTGATCGTAGAAACTTTATTTTCTTGTTACGATGATTTTCAACTTCATTCTGAAATTCTTTGAACCTTTCAAATGTTTCAGACTTATGTTTCATTAAGTAGATATACCCATATCTGCTCAAATCATCTGTAAAGGTGAGAAAATAACGATATCCGCCACGAGCCTCAATATTCATCGGACCACATACATCTATATGTATGATTTCCAACAAATCTGTTGCTCTCTCCATAGTTCCGGAGAACGGTGTTTTAGTCATCTTGCCCATGAGGCACGGTTCGCAAGTACCAAGTGATTCATAATCAAGTGGTTCCAAAAATCCATTAGTATGGAGTTTCTTCATGCGCTTTACACCGATATGACCTAAATGGCAGTGCCACAAATAAGTTGCACTATCATTATCAACTCTGCATCTTTTGGCTTCAATATTATGAATATGTGTATCACTACTATCGAGATTCAACAAAAATAGACCACTCTTCAAGGGTGCATGACCATAAAAGATATTACTCATATAAATAGAACAACCATTATTCTCTGATTTAAATGAATAACCGTCTCGCATCAAACAAGATCCAGATATAATGTTCATGCTTAACGCTGGCACCAAATAACAATTATTTAGGTCTAAAACTAATCCCGAAGGTAGATGTAGAGGTAGCGTGCCGACCGCGATCACATCGACTTTGGAACCATTTCCCACGCGCATCGTCACCTCGTCCTTAGCCAATCTTCGCTTAATCCGTACCCCCTGTTTCGAGTTGCAAATATTAGCAACAGAACCAGTATCAAATACCCAGGTGCTACTGCGAGCATTAGTAAGGTACACATCAATAACATGTATATCACATATACCTTTGTTCACCTTGCCATCCTTCTTATCCGCCAAATACTTGGGGCAGTTCCGCTTCCAGTGACCAGTCTGCTTGCAGTAGAAGCACTCAGTCTCAGGTTTAGGTCCAAACTTGGGTTTCTTCTCCTGAGCAGCAACTTGTTTGCTGTTCTTCTTGAAGTTCCCCTTCTTCTTCGCTTTACCCTTTTTCTTGAAACTAGTGGTCTTATTGACCATCAACACTTGATGCTCCTTTTTGATTTCTACCTCCGCAGCCTTTAGCATTGCGAAGAGCTCGGGAATCGTCTTATCCATCCCTTGCATATTATAGTTCATCACGAAGCTCTTGTAGCTTGGTGGCAGTGATTGAAGAATTCTGTCAATGACGCTATCATCCGGAAGATTAACTCCCAGTTGAATCAAGTGATTGTTATACCCAGACATTTTGAGTATATGCTCACTGACAGAACTATTCTCTTCCATCTTGCAGCTGTAGAACTTATTGTAGATTTCATATCTCTCAATCCGGGCATTTGCTTGAAATATTAACTTCAACTCCTGGAACATCTCATATGCTCCATGACGTTCAAAACGTCGTTGAAGACCCGGTTCTAAGCCATAAAGCATGGCACACTGAACTATCGAGTAGTCATCAGCTTTGCTCTGCCAGACGTTCATAACATCTGGTGTTGCTCCTGCAGCAGGCCTGGCACCCAGCGGTGCTTCCAGGACGTAATTCTTCTGTGCAGCAATGAGGATAATCCTCAAGTTACGGACCCAGTCCGTGTAATTGCTACCACTTTCAACTTTGCTTTCTCAAGGAACGCATTAAAATTCAACGAAACAACAGCACGGGCCGTCTATCTACAATTAACATAGACAAGCAAAATACTATCAGGTACTAAGTTCATGATAAATTCAAGTTCAATTAATCATATTATTTAAGAACTCCCACTTAGATAGACATCCCTCTAATCCTCTAAGTGATCACGTGATCCATATCAACTAAACCATGTCCGATCATCACGTGAGATGGAGTAGTTTCAACGGTGAACATCACTATGTTGATCATATCTACTATATGATTCACGCTCGACCTTTCGGTCTCCGTGTTCCGAGGCCATATCTGTTATATGCTAGGCTCGTCAAGTTTAACCTGAGTATTCCGCGTGTGCAACTGTTTTGCACCCATTGTATTTGAACGTAGAGCCTATCACACCCGATCATCACGTGGTGTCTCAGCACGAAGAACTTTCGCAACGGTGCATACTCAGGGAGAACACTTATACTTTGATAATTTAGTGAAGGATCATCTTATAATGCTACCGTCAATCAAAGCAAGATAAGATGCATAAAAGATAAACATCACATGCAATCAATATAAGTGATATGATATGGCCATCATCATCTTGTGATTGTGATCTCCATCTCCGAAGCACCGTCATGATCACCATTGTCATCGGCGTGACACCTTGATCTCCATCGTAGCATCGTTGTCGTTTCGCCAACTTATTGCTTCTACGACTATCGCTACCGCTTAGTGATAAAGTAAAACAATTACATGGCGATTGCATTGCATACAATAAAGCGACAACCATATGGCTCCTGCCAGTTGCCGATAACTTTGTTACAAAACATGATCATCTCATACAATAAAATTCAGTATCATGTCTTGACCGTATCACATCACAACATGCCCTGCAAAAACAAGTTAGACGTCCTCTACTTTGTTGTTCCAAGTTTTACGTGGCTGCTACGGGCTTAGCAAGAACCGTTCTTACCTATGCATCAAAACCACAACGATAGTTTGTCAAGTTGGTGTTGTTTTAACCTTCGCAAGGACCGGGCGTAGCCACACTCGGTTCAACTAAAGTGAGAGAGACAGACACCCGCCGGTCACCTTTAAGCAACGAGTGCTCGCAACGGTAAAACTAGTCTCGCGTAAGCGTACGCGTAATGTTGGTCCGGGCCGCTTCATCTCACAATACCGTCGAACCAAAGTATGACATGCTGGTAAGCAGTATGACTTATATCGCCCACAACTCACTTGTGTTCTACTCGTGCATAACATCAATGCATAAAACCAGGCTCGGATGCCACTGTTGGGGAACGTAGTAATTTCAAAATTTTCCTACGAACATGCAAGATCATGGTGATGCATAGCAACGAGAGGGGAGAGTGTTGTCCACATACCCTCGTAGACCGATAGCGGAAGCGTTAACACAACGCGGTTGATGTAGTCGTACGTCTTCACGATCCGACCGATCAAGTACCGAACGTACGGCACCTCCGAGTTCAGCACACGTTCAGCTCGATGACGTCCCTCGAACTCCGATCCAGCCGAGTGTTGAGGGAGAGTTTTTTCAGCACGACGGCGTGGTGACGATGATGATGTTCTACCGACACAGGGCTTCGCCTAAGCACCGCTACGATATTATCGAGGTGAAATATGGTGGAGGGGGCACCGCACACGGCTAAGAGATCAATAGATCAATTGTTGTGTCTACGGGGTGCCCCCTGCCCCCGTATATAAAGGAGCAAGGGGGAGGCCGGCCGGCCCTTGTTGGCGCCAGGAGGAGGAGTCCTCCTCCTAGTAGGAGTAGGACTCCCCTCTTTCCTACTCCTACTAGGAGGGGGAAAGGAAGGGGGAGAGGGAGAAGGAAAGGGGGGCGCCGCCCCCCACCTCTCCTAGTCCAATTCGGACCAGAGGGAGAGGGGGGGGCGCGGCCCCTCCTGGTTGCCCCTCTCTCTCTCCACTAAGGCCCATAAGGCCCATTACTTCTCCCGGGGGGGGTTCCGGTAACCCTCCGGCACTCCGGTTTTCTCCGAAATCACCCGGAACACTTCCGGTGTCCGAATATAGTCGTCCAATATATCAATCTTTATGTCTCGACCATTTCGAGACTCCTCGTCATGTCCATGATCATATCTGGGACTCCGAACAACCTTCGGTACATCAAAACATATAAACTCATAATATAACTGTCATCGTAACGTTAAGCGTGCCGACCCTACGGGTTCGAGAACTATGTAGACATGATCGAGACACGTCTCCGGTCAATAACCAATAGCGGAACCTGGATGCTCATATTGGCTCCCACATATTCTACGAAGATCTTTATCGGTCAGACCGCATAACAACATACGTTGTTCCCTTTGTCATCGGTATGTTACTTGCCCGAGATTCGATCGTCGGTATCTCAATACCTAGTTCAATCTCGTTACCGGCAAGTCTCTTTACTCGTTCTGTAATACATCATCTTGCAACAAACTCTTTAGTTGCAATGCTTGCAAGGCTTAAGTGATGTGCATTACCGAGAGGGCCCAGAGATACCTCTCCGACAATCGGAGTGACAAATCCTAATCTCGAAATACGCCAACCCAACAAGTACCTTCGGAGACACCTGTAGATCACCTTTATAATCACCCAGTTACGTTGTGACGTTTGGTAGCACACAAAGTGTTCCTCCAGTAAACGGGAGTTGCATAATCTCATAGTCATAGGAACATGTATAAGTCATGAAGAAAGCAATAGCAACATACTAAACGATCAAGTGCTAAGCTAACGGAATGGGTCAAGTCAATCACATCATTCTCCTAATAATGTGATCCCGTTAATCAAATGACAACTCATGTCTATGGCTAGGAAACATAACCATCTTTGATCAACGAGCTAGTCAAGTAGAGGCATACTAGTGACACTCTGTTTGTCTATGTATTCACACAAGTATTATGTTTCCGGTTAATACAATTCTAGCATGAATAATAAAAATTTATCATGAAATAAGGAAATAAATAATAACTTTATTATTGCCTCTAGGGCATATTTCCTTCAAAAACTGCCTAGCCAGAATTTTCCTGCGGATGGCTCGGAAGTTGGGGAGTCCTATTCTGTCACGACTCGGAGTATCGCGTGATCTGGAAATCGAGAACAAAGCAATAATTACTGGACTCGGACTGGTGGCGGAGATGAATCTGGTGGAAACTCGGACTGGTGGCGGATATTTGCAGGGCGATGGAACACAGACTGGTGGCGAATCTGTGATGGAGGTGGACTCAGATTAGCGTGATGGCGGTGGATATGTGGTATATGGTAGCGGCGATGACGATGGTGGTATATGGCAGCGGTGATGACGATGGTGGTATATGGCAGCGGTGATGATGATGGTGGTATATGGCAACGGTGATGACAATGGTGGTATATGTGTGACGCCCCCGATTTGACCGTACACTAATCATGCACGCAAATGTGTACGATCAAGATCAGGGACTCACGGGAAGATATCACAACACAACTCTAAAACATAAATAAGTCATACAAGCATCATAATACAAGCCAGGGGCCTCGAGGGCTCGAATACAAGTGCTCGATCATAGACGAGTCAGCGGAAGCAACAATATCTGAGTACAGACATAAGTTAAACAAGTTGCCTTAAGAAGGCTAGCACAAACTGGGATACAGATCGAACGAGGCGCAGGCCTCCTGCCTGGGATCCTCCTAACTACTCCTGGTCGTCGTCAGCGGGCTGCACGTAGTAGTAGGCACCTCCAGTGTCGTAGGTGTCGTCGTCGACGGTGGCGTCTGGCTCCTGGACTCCAGCATCTGGTTGCGACAACCAGATAGAAAGGAAAGGGGGAAAAGAGGGAGAGAAGCAACCGTGAGTACTCATCCAAAGTACTCGCAAGCAAGGAGCTACACTACATATGCATGGGTATATGTGTAAAGGGGCATATCAGTGGACTGAACTGCAGAATGCCAGAATAAGAGGGGGATAGCTAATCCTGTCGAAGTCTACGCTTCTGGAAACCTCCATCTTGCAGCATGTAGAAGAGAGTAGATTGAAGTCCTCCAAGTAGCATCGCATAGCGTAATCCTACCCGGCGATCCCCTCCTCGTCGCCCTGTTAGAGAGCGACCACCGGGTTGTATCTGGCACTTGGAAGGGTGTATTTTATTCAGTATCCGGTTCTAGTTGTCATAAGGTCAAGGTACAACTCCGGGTCGTCCTTTTACCGAGGGACACGGCTATTCGAATAGATAAACTTCCCTGCAGGGGTGCACCACATAACCCAACACGCTCGATCCCATTTGGCCGGACACACTTTTCTGGGTCATGCCCGGCCTCGGAAGATCAACACGTCGCAGCCCCACCTAGGCTCAACAGAAAGGTCAACACGCCGGTCTAAATCCTATGCGCGCAGGGGTCTGGGCCCATCGCCCATTGCACACCTGCATGTTGCGAGGGCGGCCGGAAGCAGACCTAGCCTAGTGGCGTTCCAGTCCAATCCGGCGCGCGCCGCTCCGTCGCTGACGTCAAAAAGAGCTTCGGCTGATACCACGACGTCGAGTGCCCATAACTGTTCCCGCGTAGCTGGTTAGTGCGTATAGACCAAATGGCCAGACTCAGATCAAATACCAAGAACTCGTTAAGCGTGTTATGTCGAAGTAACCGCGGACACCGTCCAGGGCCAGGCCCACCTCTCACCTAGGCGGTCTCAACCTGCCCTGTCGCTCCGCCACAAAGATCCACTTGCGGGTACTCCTACGAGCCGACCCGACTTTAGTCACCACAGGTATCATGTATAGAGTATATAAGTATATACCCGTGATCACCGCCCAGGTGATCACGGCCCGATAGTATAGCACAGCAGACGGACAAGAATGTAGGGCCACTGATGGAAAACTAGCATCCTATACTAAGCATGTAGGATTGCAGGTAAAGGTAACAACGGTAGTAGCAAGGATAGGCTATGCATCAGGATAGGATATCGGAAAGCAATAACATGCTACACTACTCTAATGCAAGCAGTATAGAGAAGAATAGGCGATATCTGGTGATCAAGGGGGGGGGGGCTTGCCTGGTTGCTCTGGCAAGTAGGAGGGGTCGTCAACTCCGTAGTCGAACTGGGCAGCAGCAGTGTCGGTCTCGTAGTCTACCGAAGAGAAGAGGGGGAAGAAACAGTAAATACAATGCAAACATAAGCATGACGATGCGTGACATGACAATGAACAGTGCGAGGTGTGTCCTAACGCGACAGTAGGTGGTACCGGCGAAGGGGGGGGGACATCCGGGAAAGTATTCCCGATGTTTTGCGTTTTCGGACAGACGGACCGGAGGGGGAAAGTTGCGAGTTCGATAGGTTAGGGATGTGTGGTGGACGAACGGGCTGCGTATCCGGATTCGTCTCGTCGTTCTGAGCAACTTTCATGTACAAAGTATTTCCATCAAGTTACGGATTAAAAGATATGATTTTCAAAAGAATTTATTAATTTCTGGAATTTAATTAATTATTTAATTTAATTCGAAATTTGGATTTATGACATCAGCATGATGTCATGCTGACGTCAACAGGCAACGTTGACCGTTGACCTGGTCAACCTGACAGGTGGGTCCCACCTGTCAGGGGCTGTTAGCTAATTAACTACTGTTTAATTAAATTAACTAACTAATTAGATTAATTTAAACAGGATTAATTAACTTAATTAATTTAGTTAATTAATTAATTAATTAAATTTATTTTT
>NC_057811.1:220653300-220702739 GCF_018294505.1 Triticum aestivum | reverse complement strand
CCCTTGCCCAGTTGGGCTGGCCAGCTGGGCCACAGATGGCCCAGTGGGGGGGTTCTTCCTCTCTTTTTTTGTTCTGTTTTATTTTTTGTAATTTCTTTTCTTTTATTTATTTGCTTTTCTGTTTTATTTCAATTTAATTTATTTAGGCATTTTATAAAAATATGTTTTCTTTATTATAATTACCCTTGTAATATTCGGCACCCACCGAACATTTTTGTTTCAATTTTTGAAAAACTTTTATTGTCGACATTAATTTAAATTTAAATTTTGAAACGGTTCGACCTAACGGTAGATTAGCAACAGTAACTGTGGTGACGAGGCACCATTAGCGTGGGATTACTGTAGTTTGATTATCCGGGCGTTACAATATGGCAGCGGTGATGACGATGGTGCGGCGGCGGCGTGACAACTTGTGAACATAACTCGAAACTCTAAAGTACTAGACGCTAGGACCAGCAACTTGACACGACGATGCAACCGCAAAATTCAACAAAGCAAATACAGAAAAGATTATGCAAAGGCTCAGATTGGTTCAGATAAGATGAACTAACCCTAATATTTTTTTGGCTTTTTCGTGGACTATAGGTATGAAGAACAGACTCGATCTAAACTACGAAAAACTGTAAAATATCACCGAGCAACCTGAAAATCTGATACCACTTGATAGAGGCAAAGGTGTCCCGATGTTTCGATGAGATAGAAATCGTTTTCTGTTGGAGTCGACTTTGACGATCCGACTACGAACGTGCGAAGACGTCGCGCCTTAGCAATCGCTAAACCAACTTCCGAGGGGTTATTGACCACGCCGGAGCACGATCAACCTGACCACGAGGGTCTATTTCCTGCAAGCAAACGAAGAACAAGCAAGAAACTGATATTGCAATCTGGATATTGCGAATAAAAGAGGAAAGCTTTATTAATGAAGATGGGGTTCTGTGACTCCTTTGTCTGGTCGTTGAACACAAACGAAGTACGCGAAGTTGCAGCTATGGCGAACTTTTAATCTAAACAAAACCCAAAGTCTAAACGGTGCCCTAAGGGTTGTATATATGGAGGAAGAGGGGGGGGGGGATTTCGTGGCCCTTGGGGAAGGGGTCCGAAACCAACCCTATCTCTTGTTTCCCCACACATACGGACTCTAAAAACAGCCTATACTTATGTATTTCGAAATTACATGGGCCTGGCCCAATAATAAGGTGACGCAGCATCTAGAATAGCCTCTGGACGAAATTTATGAAGTGGCATCTTGTATATTTCGTCTAAGGCTTCATTCACTCCTTATGGTGGCTTCAAAGTCTTGAAATCATCACTTGTAACTCCGTTCTTGTTCCCCTTGTGCATGCCATCAACTCCATGCTTGTTCTTACTCCAATGTTCATCCTTCTCCAAGCTAGGCCCTTCATTTGTAAGCAAAACAAAAGTATCCAATTTAGGCAGCATCATATTCTCATGAACATTAGAATCATTACCAAAAAACGAAAGTACCTGATAATTTAATTGGCGTGCGCGAGCTCTAGTAATTGGTCCATTATATGTAACAATAGGGATTGTGGGTGTAACAATGGTATTGATGTCCTCATCATAATATCTTTATTTAATGTAATATAATATTGTCCATGAATTTAGGAGCTCAAACTATGATGCTCAGAATCCAGAGCATGCGCCGTTAATATTAGGACGTCGATAACTGCCACACGTGTGGCATCTAGGGGGTATCTGCCGCACGCCCCGTGTGGCATCGACACAGGCCCGCCCGCCCGAGCACGTCCGGGCGCACCCCGCTACAGCCCGCACGTTCGGGGTGCGGCGCGATCGCCCGCATGAGCACGTCCGGGCGAGCGACCACGCGGCCCGCACGACCCGTCTCGCCCGTCGCCCCTCCCCGCCTGCGAGCTACACGCCCCGCGTGGCAGTAACCACACGTCCCGCCGCGATTGCCATGGTCCGAACCCTCCTCCATGTACGTGTAACTCCAGTTGCCATGTCGCTGAACTGCAGTTGCCATGTCGCTGAATTACAGTTGCCATGTCGGACAACTACAGTTGCCATGATTGCTCAACTACAGTTGTCATCTCAGGTCAAGTGCCGGATGCCATTTTTGGGCAACTGCAGCTGTTGCCATGTATGGTCTGGTCTACTACAGTTGCCATGATTTGAAAACTTCAGAAGTTGCCACCTACTACACTAGACAGTTGCCATGTAGCACTACGAAACATGACAAAAAAACATGTCCGGGTAAAGAGAGAGTTGCCATCTGCTTACAAGCACACTAGGGCAGTTGCCATGTACCCTGCAAAACACACATGGCAACTGATAGCTTTTGGTGTGTGGGAGAGTAGACGAGCATGTGGACTACCGTGGTATCTTTAGGAGTTGCCACCTACTAATGCTAGACAGTTGCCATGTAGCGCTACAAAACAGACGTGGCAACAATAACATGTTCAGGGTAAAAGAGAGTTGCCATCTACTTACAATCATGAACAGGGCAGTTGTCATGTAACCTGCAAAAAACATGGCAACTGGGCAGTCGTGGGAGATGGGGAACAGAAGTCGTGCGGGACGTGCGGGCGCGACGGCAGTTCCACCGCACGCCCCAGTCGCAAACGCTGACATCGGAAGGAAAACAGCGTGCGGGCGAACTCCCTCACATGCCACACACGCGAGTTGTCCTACGTGGCACACAAAATCAGCCCTCTCGTGCCAAGATTCGTGCAAAAGGTACTGGATGGTGATCGAGGCGTGTGGGCGAGTTGGCTAACGTCCACACGTGTTGGCGTTAGTGTTTTCGTAATATTAGGGCCTGACCATCAAATTTTCTTTCGTCTTTTTTTTTGACGGGAAATTTTCTTTCGTCTTTGTGAAACGTTGTGACGAATGAATTAATAAAGGGTCGGCAACCAATGCACCTCCCGAACGCCCGCATCAACGTGGGCCCAACCTGTCAACGAAACTGCGACAGCTGTACTGGGCGGTACGCGTACACCAAGCATTGCCGGAAAAAGAGACAAATGAAGGGCGAAGCGCAGAGGGTTGACATGCCAGCGGCACGAGGCGGGCAGGCCGAGAAGTAGAAAGACCCAACCGTGGTCGGCCGTCCCCTCCATCGCCTTCTCCTCCTCCGACTTGCACGCCACCGATTACTCCCGCCTCTCGCTCCTCTGGTCTGGGCAACGCCAACGCCAACGCGACGCGAGCCAGAGAGTCTCTCTCTCTCCGATCCGATAGAGCTCGCGACCATTTCCACCTCTCGTCGAGCCGCCTCCCTCCCTCCCTCCCTCCACCTAACCTAACGTCCACCTAATCGCTCGTCAAACGCAAGGATCCAAGAAAAAGTGGGGGTGGACCGATTTGCTTCCCTTTTCTTCTCTCTCTGCAGGAGGGGAGGGAATCGAGGGCGGCCATGGACTCGCCGGCGTCGGCCTCCTCGCCGGTGGAGTTCCTGCTCCGGCGCCCCACGCCGAGGCGGAGGAGGCTGCCGCTGGCCGGCGCCTTCTTCGCGCCCACCGCCCTCGCCGGCGCCTCGCTGCTCCGCGCGCTCGCCTCGCTCGCCGCCGGGCTGCTCGCCGCGCCGCGCCCGCCGTCGCAGCCGCGGAACTTCGCCGCGCTCGCGCGCCGCCTCGCGCTGCTCAGCGCACTCCTCGACTCGCTCCTCCTCGACGCGCCGGACCGCTTCTCCGACGCCGCCAACCTCTGCTTCCGCGAGCTCTACGTCGTGCTCTTCCGCGCCGACCTGCTCGTCTCCTACGTCGCCTCCGCCGGCCGCGCGTGGGCGCTGCTCCGGGGCGCCCACCTCGCCGCCTCCTTCCGCGACCTCGACGCCGAGCTCGCCGTCGTCCTCGACGTCATCCCCGCCGCCTCCATCCGCCTCTCGCACGACGCGGCCGGCCACCTCGACCTCCTCCGCTCCCAGTGCCGCCGCCGAGCGCCCGCACAGTACCACGACCCGGACGAGGCTGCGCTACGCCACCGCCTCCTGGCCGCCGTCCAACAGTTCGAGCTCGGCCAGCCGCCTCCGCTCAAGTCGCTCCTCTCCGACGTCGGCATCTCTGACGCCGCATCTTGCCAAGCTGAAATCGACTACCTTGAGGAACAAATCTTGAGTCAAGAAGAGGATACCGACCTCCTGCTCGTCGGTGGTGTTCTCGCCTTGCTCCGCTACAGCCTCTTCTCGCAGTTCGACCCTGGCAACGCAAAGGCGGCCCAGTATTGGCCGTCGGCGGGAAACTTGCAGCGGCTTCCATCGTGGGGCGGCGGCGGCTGCGACGACACCTCCTTCTCGGTGCCCAAGGAGTTCTCCTGCCCGATTTCTTTGGATTTGATGCGCGACCCTGTGGTGGCGTCCACCGGCCAGACGTATGACCGGCCATCAATCATACAGTGGATCGGGGAGGGCCATTCCACCTGCCCAAATTCAGGGCAGGCACTGGCAGACAACCGCCTTGTGCCGAATCGTGCGCTCCGCAGTTTGATATCACAGTGGTGTGGGATGTATTGTTTCCAGTATGATTCCCCAGAGAGCAACGAGGGGATGGCCGAATGCGTCGCCACCGCGTGCAGCAGCAAGGCGGCAATCGAGGCGAATAAAGCCACAGCCAGGATTCTGGTCAGGATGCTGGTGGAGAGTTCAGATAGCTCAAAGGCAGTTGCTGCCAAGGAAATTAGGTTGCTGGCCAAGGCTGGGAAACAGAACAGAGCGTTCATCGCCGAGCTCGGTGCAATCCCGTTGCTCTGCAGGCTGCTCCTGTCATCAGATCAGATTGCGCAAGAGAACGCAGTGACGGCGCTGCTCAATCTCTCCATTTACGAGCCAAACAAAACGCGGATTATGGAACAGGAGGGTTGCTTGTGGCTTATCGTCAGCGTGTTGCAGAATGGCTGGACTACAGAGGCCAGAGAGAATGCAGCAGCAACTCTGTTTAGTCTCTCCGTGGTCCATGATTACAAGAAGATGATCATGAATGAGCCAGGGGCTCTGGAGAAGCTGGCTTGTATGCTGAAAAAAGGGACGCCAAGGGGGAGGAAAGATGCAGTGATGGCACTTTTCAACCTCTCAACTCATGCAGAAAGCTCAGCTCGGATGCTTGAGTCAAGTGCAGTTGTAGCTTTAATCGAGTCACTGAGGAACGACACCGTGTCGGAGGAAGCTGCTGGTGCTCTGGCTCTGCTCATGAAGCAGCCTTCTGTTGTGCATCTTGTTGGGAGCTCTGAAACTGTGATCAGTAGCCTCGTTGGATTAATGAGACGGGGAACTCCAAAGGGCAAGGAGAATGCAGTGTCCGCTCTATACGAGATATGTCGCCGTGGTGGCTCAACATTGGTTCGGAGAGTAGCAAAGATTCCAGGGTTGAATACGGTAATACAGAACATCATGCTCACTGGAACAAAGCGCGCCAAGAAGAAAGCAAGCTTGATTGTCAAGATGTGCCAAAGAAGCCAAATGCCGTCAGCAATGTCGCTAGGGACTAGCTTGAGGGTGGTTGATCATTCTTTGGTAGGTAACAGCTCATTGAGGCGTGCTGCAAGCTTTGGCAGTGGAGAGTTGTCGAATCCTGTTTCGATATCAGTGCACGTGCCCTAGGTAATCGCCTTCCAATTGGGCAGCCCCATATATGTCTGGCCAGTTTTGTCCAAAAGTTCTTTCATTGCATGCTCAAAATGAAGGTATACAACATTTTTAAATCTAAAGGAACTAATACTTGCACTATACTATCACATGTGCCTGTGTCTGTGTGTGGGAAATGTGGATAACTGAAGTATATAATCAATGTACATGTAGAACTTCAGCTTGATGTTTCGTATGAAGCTTGGAAGTTGTTCTGTTTTTGTTCCATTTTTCAAAACACTATGCTACCTGTTGTAAACTAGCCGGATAATAATTTGTAGCTTGTATTGAGGCAACAATGGAAGGGATTGTAATGTACTCCCTCCGTAAAGAAATATAAGAGCGTTTAGATCACTAAAGTAGTGATCTAAACACTCTTATATTTGTTTACAGAGGGAGTACTACGTAAGTTGTAGTTACAGAGACTTGCACATTGGCAAGGAAAAATAACTTGAATATCAAGTATAGCTTTGTAGAAGAAATCTGGGTCCAACTTTTTACTCCAAAAGGAGCTTTTTGAAGATTAGGCATCTTTATTCGCTGTCATCAACCTATTATTAGAAGTGACTCATCTACATGTCATGCTCATTGTATGGAGGTGCTGACCTAGAAGACCAACAAGATATCCAAAGGGAAGATGCTAACAACTGTTGCAGGAACACTTTATTTTCTTGGTTTGCAGTCACACTATTTTCTTGGTTTGCCAGTCACCATCATTGGGTGCTCATGGCAAACCGTGTGGAATACTGTGTTCGCTGGCGATGGAAATTTCCTGCTTTTCGTCTGAATTATGGAGCACTTGTCTGTTTCCAACTTGCGACCACCACGGTCAAATATACTTCTGTTGCAGTGGCAGCCTAATTAGTTAGACCGAATGAACTATCTATGGAAGTACTCCCTCCGTTTCAAAATGTTCGGCTTGATTTGTTACAACAGGCGTTTGACTTGTATATATGCTTCAAGTGACATAAAATTGATGTCATTAGAGTAACTCTAGCAGATCCGTCAAATCGGCAGCCTCCAATACGTAATGGAGCGCACTCTTATATAATTTTTTTTGGAGGTCGCCGAGGCAATCTGCAAATTCAGATTTCCCAAAATGCCTCTTCGCAGATCCGTCAAATCGGCAGCCTCCAATACGTCGTAATGGAGTGCACTCTTATATAATTTTTTTGGAGGTTGCCGAGGCAATATGCAAATTCAGATTTATTTTTTTGGAGGTTGCCGAGGCAATCTGCAAATTCAGATTTGCCAAAATGCCTCTTCATCATGTCCGGCCTCCTCGGGAATGGGGATCCATCCTTTCTTGCTCTTCGGACTAGTCACAATTGGTAGTAAGGCTGGTCATAGTGGGGAGTAACATATACTAGTACCATGCATATGATACTAGTGTATGATACTACATCGGTAGTGCATAGTATCATAGATGGTCTCATTTATTGCCATGCATGACACATAGTAGCATCACATTTATTATGTTACGGTATCTACCTATGTTACTATAACCATCTCTCTTCTCTTTAATTGTCTGTCACATAAGCATGTTTACGAGTCTCAAGTGCATGTTACTACTTATGTTACCCCCACTATGGCTAGCCTAATAGTTGGTAGTAACTTACACTAGTAACATGTATTACCTCTATCTCAGTTTACAAGTCTTGCACGTGTACCTAGGTTGTTAATTTGACCAACTTAATAAGAGGCATGCATTACAAAAAATATATCATTAGAAACTTTAGATATTCTATTTTCTAGTGATATAATTTTTATGTTAAACAATTTATTTTATATAAGTTAAATTGACGACCTAGATACACGTGCAAGCCTTGTAAACTAAGATGGAGGGAGTATATGTTATTAGTCTATGTTACTACCTCTATAGTGGGAAGTAACATATGTGTGGTGTCATGCAACACTTTATTTATTAGATTGTATACTCATCTTGTCTTGGTTTGTGTGATGTTACAGTAACTAGCTATGTTACCACATGCCTCTCTTTCCTCATTAATTACTCGCCACATCATCTGTTTTGCCTAGAGATGTGTGATGTTACCACCTATGTTATTCCCAGTGTGGGTAGTCTCATTTTCCGCTTCTTCATTTACCTCGTTAGCATCTTCCTCTCCGTGACGTTTCCACCGTATGTAATTATTCATGAGTAAATGAGCATCCACTTTGCCAGAACTGGCCATATACATATTCATTTTTTTTCGTATTTACGACACGGACAACATAACTCTTTGCGAACCTTTCGTTTCATGTGTTCCAAGGCAAACATTAAGAACCCTTTTATACTTTGATCATTATATCGTTCCATCCCTAATACTTCCTCCTTTTCGACTTATAGGGTTTATCTCAATTTTTTCATTTTTCCAATTTAAACGGCTCATCTCCATCTCCTTTTGAGATTCCGAGGCGCATTAAATCTTTACATGCAAGAATAAAAAAGAAACTCATCAATTCATGTAAGGCTGGTTGTAGTTGGGAGTATCTTATACTAGCATCATGCATATGATACTAGTATATGATACTACCTCCCTAATGCATAGTATCATATTTTAGTATCATGTAGTACTTTATTTATTGCCATGCATGACTCATAGTAGTATAGTATTTATTATGATACGGGATCATGATATGATACTCAACCCTCTCTTTCTTCATTTAATTTTATGACACTTCATCAAAATTACCTAGTTGGTATGCATGATACTAGTTATGATACTAGCATTACAACCTGCCTAAGAGGGTGCTTGGATCCAAGAGACTTATTTTAGTCTGACTAAAAATAGTCTCTTTAAGAGGCTAAAGTTCCAAGCACCCCTCACTAAAAAGGGGTTAAAACTAGTCTTGAGACTATTTTTTTTTAGTCAGGGGTACTGTTGAGGATATAACCATTAGAGTCACCCGCCCAGGAGGGGCCGGGTTACGTCATAATGATCATCACGTGAAGCCCAGTACCAAGCTTGACGATGGCGGTTCAATAATGGGGTTAAGACCCGGAGGCGGCTTAAGGCCCGTAGTGATAAACCGCCGTTATGGCAAGACTTGTAGTGTAAGGCAAGAGTAGTTAAGAGTCCGAGCCGGACACTGTTATAAGCCGGCCGGGACTCTGAGAGCCGCTGGGCGTCAACCTCTCTATATAAAGGGACGACCCGGCGGCGGTTGAGGACAAGAGACAACAGATCGATAACCAAGCAGAGCGGTTTAGCTCCTGGTCATCGAAACCCTAAGTAATACCACCTCAACTGGACGTAGGCTTTTACCTTCACCGTAAGGGGCCGAACCAGTATAATCCTCGTGTCCTTTGTCCCGTTTAACCCCTTTAAGCTTCATAGCTGCGATGGCTCCACGACTAAGTCCTTGCACGAGGACATCTGCCGTGACAATTCCACGACAGTTGGCGCCCACCGTGGGGCCAGCGCACGGTGGATTTGAGTTCTTGGAGGGCAGCTTCGAAGGGCTCAAGGGATACGCTGTGGGCCGGATGACCAAGAGTCGCCGCGGCAAGCTCTACATCGACGATGCAAACTGGGGCCCCGACGCCGGCTCAATCGAGTACGGGTACCGGGTCCCCTTTGGCGGAATCCATGTCTTCATTGGCAAGATTGGTGAGCCGGACCCTGAGCCGGACCTCTGCGCCGATCTCATCGAGACGGCTCAGCGTGCACGACCCGCCCGGACTCTGCCTGCCTTGAAGCGTGCTTTCGTGGGATGCGTCCATGGAGGACTCTCTGAAGGATCTGGATCTGGCGATGAGACGGCCGCCCGCTCTGACGGCGAGTCGTCCACGGATGAGACAAACTCGTTATACCAACTTCAAGATGGCAGGCTCAGGGGTTGTTCCGATGGCGACGGTATTCCGGACCCCTTGAGCCGCCGAGCCGGGTTGGAATCTTTATGGCCGGCGCACAACCTGTTCAAAACCCCACCGCCGGGGAAGGAGGCCCTGTGCACTCGCCGGCTCAGGTGCTAATGGATCTCACAGACAAGATGACAGCCCTGTTAACCGCTACGGTCGCCCCAGCAGATCAAGCTCAGCATGATGCGGAGGTGGCACAGTTAAAGCTGGATCTAGCAAAAGCCAAGGAGGATCTGGCGGCGGAAGGGATCAGGATGGCTGCAGAGAGGGCGGCTCTCGACGCCCAGACTCAGCTGATTCAGGCGCAGTCTTTCCGGCTCATGATGGATCAGAACGCGTCCAATGAGATCATGAGAAGGAGGCATCAAAAGGCTCAATCTCGAGTCCCTCCGGTTTACGATCCTCGAAACCTCTTCAACACGCCTGGTGTAGGGCCCAGTAACCCGCTAGAGATCACAGCGCCCGGGGCTGGAACGCCAATTCAGCCCCAAGTGATGGGGCCTCCCCGGGTGAACACTACCCCGCCTCAGTACGTGCCGATACCATCGGGTCATTATGCCAACCCGTTGGAAAACATGGTCGCCGCGGCGGCGCGACTGGCGGCTCTCCCAATCGAGGGCGACTCTCCAACGGCGGTCGAAACCCGCCGGGTCAGAGAACTCCTTCAGACGGCTCTGGCGCAACAGGAGGCATATTCATATAGCCGGGACAGGATTCATTCAACCCCTCGTCCAGGCCGGAGCCCTAGTTATAGCAGACACATGATCTCAGCGACCGGCTCAAGCAATGTCCGACGCCGTGACTTGCCAGCGGGCCACGGCCTGGCTCATAATGGAGCCTTTAACGTGGTAGACCAAGATAGAGCACGGCAAGAGGCGGAGCAGGCGCCTCAGTTGACGGCTTACCAGCCGCTCCCGGCTTATCCGACGGCTTCTATCAACGCGGGTATACCTACAAGGACCGGAGGCGTCCCTTGTCTGGTGCCGGCTCTCCGTAATGAACGTCTGCCCAAGGATTTCAAAGGACCTAGGAAGGTACCTAATTATACGGCTGATTTACAACCTGGAGCATGGATCGAGAGCTACGAGATGGCTATGGAATTGCTGGAGGTCAGCGAAGCGGCAATGGCCAAATACTTCACCATGATGTTGGATGGAACTGCCCGCACTTGGTTGAAAGGACTGCCGCCTAATTCTATCGGGTCATGGGCGGAGCTAAAAGCCCGGTTCATCCAAAACTTCAAAGATACATGTAGGCAATCTATGTCAATTGTGGATTTGACTAACTTCAAGCAGCAGGAGGGTGAGTCTACAACCCATTGGGTTCGCCAGGTCAAAGAGATAATACATTCATCTGATAAGATGGATGCCGGCTCTGCAGTCTTAATGTTGGAGCAGAATTGTCGTTTTGCACCCTTGAAGATGAAGCTCGGGCGGCTCAAGCACGATTGCAATGATATGGGTACGCTGATGGCGGCTTTGGTCAAGTACGCCGACTCTGATAGTACCAAGGATCCCGCGTCGGATGATGAAAGGACAGGGAAGGGAAAGAAGAACGGCAATGGCAAGGGCCCTCAACATAACCCGGCGAGCCAGGGAGGTAACAAACGTAAGGCTGATGGCAGCATGGAGTTTGTGGCCAACGCCAATGCACAGGGCAACAACCACCGTCGCAAGGGAAGACCACCTCCTCGAGCCGGGGGGTCAGGCCCGACGCTTGAGCAGTTGTTGAATGAACCTTGTCCAAGGCATGGCTCTATGGAGAAGCCGGCCACTTATCTATGGAAAGACTGCGCAATCATGAAGGCCTTCAAAAATTCCAATGCTTTTAATGGCAACAATGGGCCAGGCGGCGGCTCAGGCGCCGGCGGCTTTCATGGCCCGGGCGGCGGCTCAAATTCCAATTCTTAGAATCTTCAAGGGGGCTTTAATCAGCAGTCCGGCCAGGGTCATCAGCAGAAGCAGCAGCAGGGGGGATACCAGACCAACCTAAAGCAGCTCAATGGCGGGCAGTATCATGTGTTTACTACCAGTCTCTGCAAGCGAGATCAGAAGCTCCATAAAAGGGCTGTGAATGCTGTTGAGCCGGCGGTTCCACGCTATTTAAGATGGTCTGAGCAGCCTATTGTGTGGAGTAGGGAAGATCATCCTCCCCGGGTTGATAATCCGGGTCACCTGGCCTTGGTGGTGGTTCCTCAGGTTGGGGGATATAAATTCACTAAGGTGCTCATGGACGGAGGTAGTAGCATCAACATCCTCTATTATGAGACCTTCCGTCGTATGGGATTAACTGATAAGAACCTCAGCCAGTCTAATACTGTTTTCCATGGGGTGGTGCCCGGTAAGTCGGCGTATCCAGTCGGTAAGATCGAGCTGGAAGTGGCCTTTGGAGATGAGTACAACTATAGGGCGGAAAAACTAACCTTTGAGGTGGTTAAGATAAGAAGTCCGTACCATGCTTTATTTGGGCGGCCGGCTTACGCCAAGTTCATGGCACGACCGTGTTACGTGTATTTGCAGCTCAAGATGCCGGGTCACAATGGGACCATTACGGTTCATGGCAGCCGAAAGATAGCCTTGGAGTGTGAGGAAGGTGACGCGGCTTACGCGGAATCTGTTTGTGCAACAGAGGAGTTGAAGTTTTACAAGGACAATGTTGACCCGGCAGATATGACGTCTTTGAAAAAGCCAACCACGGAGCATGAGCCGGTAATGAAATTTAAGTCAGCTGATGAGACTAAACTTGTTGATTTTGTTCCAGGTGACTCATCTCAGCAGTTCAGCATCAGTGCCAATCTGGATCCGAAATAGGAAGGCGCGCTCATCGAGTTCATCCGTGAGAACAGGGACATCTTTGCATGGAAACCTTCTGACATGCCGGGTGTACCTAGAGAACTCGCTGAGCACACTCTCAATATTGATCTGAAATTTAAGCCGGTTAGGCAATTCCTCTGGCGGTTTAATGAGGAGAGGCGGAAAGCCATTGGCGAGGAGGTAGCCCGGCTCTTGGCGGCCGGGTTTATTGTTGAAGTTTTTCATCCAGAATGGTTAGCTAACCCGGTGCTCGTGCTCAAGAAGAACGGCACCTGGCGGATGTGTGTGGACTACACGGATTTAAACAAGGCTTGTCCGGCTGATCCTTTTGCTCTCCCCCGTATTGATCAAATTATTGATGCTACGGCGGGTTGTGAGCGCTTAAGTTTTTTGGATGCTTATTCTGGATATCATCAGATTAAAATGGCAGTTAAGGACCAGGAGAAGACGGCGTTCATCACTCCCTTTGGAGCCTTCTGTTATGTGTCTATGCCTTTTGGGCTCAAGAGTGCACAGGCGACTTACCAGCGTTGCGTGTAGAATTGTCTTCATAACTAGATTGGGCGCAACGTTCATGCCTATGTGGATGATATCGTGGTTAAATCCAGGGAGAAGGAGACCTTGATAGATGATCTTAGAGAAACCTTTGATAATCTCCGGGTTTACAAGATGATGCTTAACCCGGCCAAGTGTGTTTTTGGTGTTCCCGCAGGCAAGCTCTTGGGTTTTCTGGTTTCTCACAGAGGCATTGAAGCTAACCCGGAAAAGATCAAGGCAATCACCTCTCTGGCTAAGCCGGCGTGCATAAACGACGTCCAGCGTCTGGCGGGTCGCATCGCTGCTTTGAGCCGGTTTATAAGCCGCTTGGCTGAAAAGGCCATGCCACTGTACCAGATAATGAAGAAAATAGATGACTTTATCTGGAATGATGCTGCTAATGCTGCTTTTGAGGATTTGAAGAGACAGCTGGCTGAGCCCCCAGTCCTTGCTGCTCCTGTTGACAAGGAGCCCTTATTGCTGTATGTAGCCGCTAACACACGAGCCGTCAGTGTGGCTATGATGGTGGAGCGTAAGGAAGTGGGTAAGGAGTATCCGGTTCAGCGGCCGGTTTACTACGTCAGCGAAGTACTCGTTGAGTCCAAACAACGGTATCCACATTGGCAGAAGCTTGTTTATGGGGTATTCATGGCAAGCCGGAAGCTTAAACATTATTTCCAGGGTCACCCTATCACTGTGGTTAGTTCTGCTCCCCTAGGAGATATCATCCAAAACAGAGAAGCCACAGGAAGAGTTGCTAAGTGGGCTATAGAACTGTACTATTCACTTCGACGGGTCCAGGCAATTGGAGGGCTCGGGGGCTGGAGTTGTATTAGCTTCCCCTCGAGGTGACAAGTTTTCCTATGTGCTACGGTTGATGTTTCCCTGTACTAACAATGCAGCTGAGTACGAGGCCTTGCTCCATGGTCTTCGGATGGCTAAGGAGATGAGCTTAAGCCGGGTAAGGTGCTTTGGCGACTCAGATTTAGTGGCCCAACAAGTGTCAAGCAAGTGGGATTCCAAGGACCCCCTCATGGCGGCTTATCGCCGCGAAGTTGATGCCATTGCTGGACATTTTCAGGTTACCAAGTAGAGCACATCGATCGCAGGAAGAACGAGGCGGCTGATGCATTAAGCCGGCTGGGCTCTTAGCAAAAGCCGGTGCCGCCTAATGCTTTCTTAGACATTCTGCATAATCCTTCTGTTAAGTTGCCTACAGAGGAAGACTTGGCTGTTCCTGACCCGGAAGCGCAGTTGGTGGCGGCTCTCCACATTATCCCAGATTGGACAGTACCATACTTGGCTTACATGACCCGGGGAGAATTGCCTGAAGATGAAACTTTGGCCAGACAAATAACCTGGCGGTCTAAGTCAATGATAATTATCAATGGCGAGCTGCATCATCGCAGTGTCACTGGAACTTTCCAACGTTGTGTTTCCCCTGAGGAAGGTCAAGAAATTTTACGTGAGATCCACGAGGGGGATTGTGGCCATCATGCCGGCTCAAAATCCCTTGTGGCCAAGGCTTTTCGTCATGGTTTTTATTGGCTGACGGCTCATGCTGATGCAGAGGACTTGGTCAGTAAATGTGACGGTTGTCAGAGGTTCTCGCGACGGGCTCATGTGCCGGCTCAAGAGTTGAGGATGATTCCAATCACTTGGCCATTTGCGGTCTGGGGGCTTGATATGGTTGGGCCTTTTAAAAGGTCCAAGGATAAGAAGACCCACCTCTTGGCGGCGGTCGACAAGTTCACAAAGTGGGTTGAAGCAGAGCCAGTTAGTAAGTGTGACGCAGCCACAGCGGTTCAGTTCATGAAAAGGGTGATATTTCGCTTTGGTTTTCCACACAGCATTATAACTGACAATGGTACCAATCTGTCTAAAGGCGCCATGGAGGAGTTTTGTCAATGAGAGCATATTCGGCTTGATGTTTCATCAGTGGCTCACTCGCAATCCAATGGTCAAGCTGAGAGAGCCAATCAGGAAATCTTGAAGGGCATTAAGCCCCGGCTTTTGGTCCCTTTGCAACGGACGCCGGTTGTTGGGTGGAGGAGTTACCCTCCGTGTTATTGAGCATCAATACTACTCCTAACAGGTCTACAGGTTACACGCCTTTCTTCATGGTTTATGGAGCGGAGGCGGTCCTCCCTAGCGACATCTGTCATGACTCGCCTCGAGTGGCGGCTTATGTTGAGGCGGATAATGAGCAGGCGCGTCAAGATGCTCTTGATTTGTTGGACGAACAGCGTGATGTGGCAGCAGCTCGTTCGGTGATTTACCAACAAGACCTGCGCCGCTATCACAGCCGCCGGGTTAAGTCCAGGGTCTTCCAGGAAGGTGATCTGGTGCTCCGGCTTATCCAAGATCAAACAGATGCACACAAGTTATCCCCGCCTTGGGAAGGGCCCTTTGTGGTCAGCAAGAACTTGCACAACGGGTCATACTACCTTATCGATGTTCGGGAGCACAAAGATTCACGTAAGTCGGAGGAAGAAACCCGTCGGCCGTGGAACATAGCTCAGCTTCGGCCTTATTACACTTGAGCCACCGGCTCTCATAATGTACATATTTCTATAGCCATGTATATATTATGATAAATAATAAAGGAGGACCTCTGTCCTTTTTTCCTCCAAAGGTAAATGTGTTATTGTTATTTCCATTACAACATTACATGGTCACTTGGAGGTTGATCCGGCTTATGATCGTATTCAAATCTAGCCGTTAACAATATGATCACTTGGGGGCTTCCTGTTCAAACATAGGTCGTATTCGAACCAAAGAGAACATAGCTGTCGATACCCACTTGATTGGCAAATTGCCGAGCTCATTGGGGAGTTTTTCTTGATCATATCTGAATCATAGCTCAACCCCCTTTGGGAACCAACGTGGATCGTATTCAAATCAGCGTCGTTAAACAACTCTCAAGGTCATTTGGGGGCTTCCTGTTCAAACATAGGTCGTATTCGAACCAAAGAGAACATAGCTGTCGGTACCCTCTTGATCGGCAACGCCAAAGCCACTGGGGGCTATATGATCGCATTCGAATCTTAGCTTAACCCCTTTGGGACGGTTCTCTGGTCGTATTCGAATCAGAAGCCCCTAAGTTTTTGATCTTTTGGTTTGCAACAAGTTCTTTTGATCATATCAAGAGTGGGCACAGGTGGTTTCTTACTCCACCGGCTTAACTTTGATTAATAATGTTGATAGCACACATGAATCAGAGTTGAGTTTTCAACCTCATTATTTGGGTTACATAACCCGGAAGTGTACTTGAAGGCTTGCAGGTATGCTATTATGGTTGTCTCGAAGATATAATTGAGAGCCGGTTTTTTATGACCTTGGTTCATATTCCGGGTTATATGTAAAGTATATGACTCTCCATGCGGTAAACCGCCTAGAGACTTGTGATTTGTTTTTCTATGCAGGACAATTAAGGAAAGTAAATGATCAAACATAATCCGGAGGAATATAAAAGAGCAGCTTCAACAGAGTTAAGCGCTGCACACGTGCACGATGGCACGACAAAATTAAGTGTTTGTCCTACTCTATTACAGGACTCCCCGAGTCCAAAAGGTGAGGCATTGTTTTTAAGGCATAACCATGAGCCGCCTAAGAAATCAAAGTGCTTGTTGGGTTGAAGCTCCCGGTTCATCCCTCTCCGCTCCTCCGGCTGTTTCCATGACCTGGAAGGTTGATGATTTCCAGTCAATGCCACTCAAGGCTTCAAATTGAGCCTCATCATCAATTAACCCGACCAGGTCAACTTCTGGAGCGAAGGTATGCTTACGAGTCGGAGGGATCAGGCTGACTGCTTCATAGTGTGGAGTTGGGATCCTCTGATTTTCCGCGTCATAGCCCGGCTGATACTTGGTAAGGTCTGTGTCATTCCCAATCAAGGTGGCCACCGGGCGCACGCTCTTCACACAGGCGGCGAAGTCTTTCTGGTCAAAGGGGGTGCCGTCTTCCTTCAGGCTGGGGTATCCAAGAGCGATGTCGGCCGGGTCTAGCTCTGGTAGAAACGCCTTGGCCCGGCTCAGAGCAGCTATAGCTCCGGCTCTTGCAGAAGCCCGTCTCAGCTCTTGGAAGCGCTGAGGAAGTACGTTAAGCCGCCTGAGTACATCTGCCAGGTGAGTGGGAACTTCATTGGACAGAGCCACAACGGCTAAAGCACGTTGGGACCCGGTGTAAAGTTGCTCCACCAAAGTGTAAACCGCCTTCAGCTTGGTCAGCATGCTCTGGTTGAGGTTGGAACTCCTGGGACCTGCATTACAAAGACAAGTGAGCTGTTGGCAATTGAAATGTTTCTGGGAACTAAATGATGTAAACCGATTAGAAATTTACCAAAGATTGCGGAGACCATCTGAGAGACATGGCGTTTTAAGCCGGACAGCTCGGCGGTTCTCTCAGTAAGAGTGGCCTCCGCCTGTTCAGCCCGGCTGAGTAAAGCAGCTTTTTCATCTGCCCAGGCTTTCCTTTCTGCTTCAAATTTTTTCTTCAGTCTCTCTTGTGCAGATACACTGAGTTCAAATTTGGAGTTGGCTTTGTGGGTTTCACTTTCCTGGGTCTTCAACCGGTTCTTCAAATCAGAGATTTCCGATTCAAATTTCTTACAGGCGGCCTGTACAAATTCCGGGTTACAGTTCAGGTGATTATAATGCAATATTAAGTCCCAAGCACTTTGCAAGCAAAGACACTTGGTACTTGGGGACTAATGTATGCTGAAAGGCTTTATCTACAGTGCCGGTTCATGAGAGTAAGTCCCGAGCACTTTGCAGGCAAAGGTACTCGGCACTTGGGGGCTAATGTGCAAAGTTGCTCAACTACTTGATTAAAACATAAGGTAAAAGACCGGTTCACATAGGCTGTTTAACCCGGCCCTTGAGTGTTACCAAGTAAGCCGGTATTAAGTCTACAACATATTCTATCATAAGTAATAGACTTGGGGGCTAGCATGGTAAGGATGACTATGGAGTAAGCAAGAGAGTTGTACCTCAGATTTTTGCTGTATCTGCTTCACCATGTCAATTTCCAGGTCCCGGCTGTTGTGTACTTGACCAATATAACCAGCGACAATATCTCCAATGCTCAGATTGGCATAGTTAGTAATGTCCAGCCTGGCTCTGCGGCGTTCCAGAAGTTCCTCCTTAGCAGAGCACTTAGCCAGCACGGTGGGTCTTCCCGGTTCAACAAATTCGGTCTGGGTAATTACCACATCCGGGTCATCCGGGTGAGCCGGGCTGGGGATCTCCGGGTTATCAGAACCCTCCATAACTTGCTCGTCAGATGGGGCGGTGGTGGTTTCTGGAGCTGGTGCAGACGGCGGCTCAGAGGCAGAGGCGTTGGGTTCAGTCAAGACCGGCTCTTCGACCGGTTTACTTTTCTTTGCCCTCTTGCTGGGCTTTGCTTGTGCACTGAAAGTCAAAAGGTTAGTGCAAAAACATGAGTAAGATAAGCACAAAATAAGCTGATCATCATTACCCGGGTGCGGTCTTGAAAGCCGGCAAGTTAGATTGCATGGAGTCACCGGAGGAAGGTGAAGTTTCCTGATAGTTTGAATCAGAAGAATTGAGTGGTTGACGAGTGACGCCCCCCAAAGGATGAAAAGGATATAAGTTGGAGATAACCTCGGTCCGGCGCTTCCTTGATGCTTGAGGTAAGTCGGAGGAGAGGTCTGCGTCCTTGTTGGTCCGGGTTTGCCTCCGGCTCTCATTAATCTGTCGCTTCAAAAGAAATTGAGGATCTTGATAAGCTAAAGGATGTGAAAATCTTACTTTCCGGGTTACTCTTCGGACTTTCAACCTTGGCAAGGGCTCCGAGTCGGAGGAAAGTATAGTTACCTCTTCAATCACCGGGTTACTCGCTCCGGTATCCTCCTGCTGATAATCAGTGTCAATAAGGTGGTTAAAAACAAACAAAAAACAAAAGAAAAGCCTAAGAATCAAGGGTTACCTCTGACTCGGAGGTGTCATCCAGGTGAAGCAGGTCTGAGGCGCTAGGCTTACTCCCCTTCTTGCGGGGAGCGGCTCTCCTGGCGGCTTTTTTAACCTTCCTGGCTTTTTTAGCAGCCTCATGGTCATACCTGACCTTCCAGAACTTATCATTAGCCTGAACAATACAACAAAGGTTTCTTGAAGTTAAGACAAAAATTGTTAAAATGGAAAGTAAGGTGTTCAGATCAGTAGTTTACCGCCGGAGCCGGGTTAGCTTTGCAGAAGGGACTTAAGACTGTCCTCCCGCAATTTGCTAAGCTCTCGTTCAGAAGGGACTTGGTCATGTCATCAACGACGTCCTCAGGTAAGTCGTTGGGACTATGCCGAAGAGGGTCATCCTTCCGGCCCGTGTAGTCACACATTAAGCCGGGGCGGCGGCTTAGAGGGATCACCCGCCAAGCAATCCAGACCCGGACCAGATCAACGCCGTTAAGGCCGTTTCCCAGAAGAGCTTTGATTTTGTTGACGGTGGGGATAAGTGGTTGACGCTCAGCTTGAGATAATTTGTCTGGCAGGGGGTGATTTGATTCCAGACGCAGGGCGCGAAAGCCGGGCAGAGGGTTCTCGTTAGCCGGAGAGGTGTCCCGGCAGTAGAACCATGTCTGGTTCCAATCTTTTGGGTGGCTTGGCGGCTCAGCATAAGGAAAGAGACAATCTCTCCGTCGTTGGATTGAAACTCCGCCAAGTTCCAAGCTAGGCTCGTTGGCACACTCGTTCTGGCGATTCAGATAAAACAGCTCCCTGAAGAGCAGTAGGCTGGGCTCTTCTCCAAGGTACACCTCACAGAACACTTGGAAGTTACAAATGTTCGACACGGAATTGGGTCCAATGTCTTGAGGTCGTAGATCGAAAAAGTGCAGAACATCTCTAAAGAATTAGCCGGGAGGTGCAAAACCCCGGCTCATGTGATCAGCAAATATAACAACCTCTCCGTCTTTTGGTTGAGGTCTTTCTTCGGACGGGTCAGGGGCACGATAGGACATGACGTCCTTCTTAGGTAGGTAACCCATTTTCACGAAGTCATCTAAGGTATTATCAGTAACGTTGGATCTCACCCAGTTGCACGTAATGGGTGCCTTGGGAGCCTTGGGCGGCATTGTGAAAGACGAAAGCCTATGACAAAAGAAAATTTCCGGTTCAAATTTAAGCCGGAGGAAGATTTCAGTTCAGTATTCAAGATGGCGGCTTATGAAGGGGCCTAATGATATATGGCTAATTGTGTCGGGTTATCTAAGCCGCTGTGGATATCATAAGTAATTCAAGTTGTTTAAAACTCTATTATGAATGAGCCGGAAATTTCACAAAGCATGGCCTCTTTTAAGCCGGCGATATGAGCCGCCATGGCTAATAGATGCAGTTTTTTGTCTAAGTGTTGCACAAACAAGTTTCACATATTGCAGGGATTATTTTGGATCAAACGATCGTCTAGAAAGAAAAAATTTCTAGACCTAAAAACTGATACAGAGAAGTTCATAAGCTCTAAATGAGGTCTTTTTGCGGGCAAGAGGGATCTGCTAGCATAAAAATGGGTGAGAAACTACTACCGCATGAATTTTGTGCCATTTTCGGATCAAAAGGAACCTCGGTGGAGGAACTGTGAAGAAACCGAGATGAAACTACGAAGAACAGGGAAGAAACATGGAACCCTAATGCGAATCTATTGTATGGGGTAGCAAAGATTTACTGGTGCCGATGAGCAGCGGAGGTCGCCGCCGTTTCTCTGGACCGACTCAGGGTGATGCAGCGGCCGAGGTTGATGAAGACGAGGGGCGCGACGGCGGCGGCGGAGCTCGGGCTCTGGGGCGTCAGAGGAGGAAGACGATGGATTGAGAAGAGTGACGAAGGCTTACGGGCTGGGCCTATTTATAAGGGCCGGCTGGTAAATGGGCGCGAGAAACGAGGAGACTGAAGACATGATGATCTTGCCGCAGAAACGCCTCGATTCTCGGGATGGTCATTAAGATAAGATCCGTTGGGATATGACAGAATAAAAAAATTGAATTTAATGGAAGATGACGTCATGGCGGGTTACCAAGAATCCAGAAGATGACGTCACGGCGGGTCATAACCTTCGCACAACCAGAAGCTGAAAGATTTTCTCTTAAGGGTATTGAAGATTGACATGAACCGGTTCAAATCAATCTGGGGCCTAATGTTGAGGATATAACCATTAGAGTCACCCGCCCAGGAGGGGCCGGGTTACGTCATAATGATCATCACGTGAAGCCCAGTACCAAGCTTGACGATGGCAGTTCAATAATGGGCTTAAGACCCGGAGGCGGCTTAAGGCCCGTAGTGATAAACCGCCGTTATGGCAAGACTTGTAGTGTAAGGCAAGAGTAGTTAAGAGTCCGAGCCGGACACTGTATAAGCCGGCCGGGACTCTGAGAGCCGCCGGGCGTCAACCTCTCTATATAAAGGGACGACCCGGCGGCGGTTGAGGACAAGAGACAACAGATCGATAACCAAGCAGAGCGGTTTAGCTCCTGGTCATCGAAACCCTAAGTAATACCACCTCAACTGGACGTAGGCTTTTACCTTCACCGTAAGGGGCCGAACCAGTATAATCCTCGTGTCCTTTGTCCCGTTTAACCCCTTTAAGCTTCCTAGCTGCGATGGCTCCACGACTAAGTCCTTGCACGAGGACATCTGCCGTGACAATTCCACGACAGGTACCCCTACTAAAATGTGGATTAGTCCTCTCTTTCCTCATTTAACTCCTCTCCTTTAACACAGGCGAGTTCTGGATTGGAGGGTTTGGAGGATAATAAATGCTCATTAACTTGATTTTAGTCTCTTTAGTATTTGGATCCAAGCATGGATGAGGCTAGCAAGTTTTAGTCCCACTACTTTTAGTCATGGGACTAAAACGTATCCAAGCACCCTCTAATACTAGTACTCTTCTAGTGGCCAAGCATGCATGCAGTGCAATTAATCCCAATTAATGCATCAATTTAGTTTGGTTAGTTTTGTAAAGTACAAGATACATTCCTCCACTCATCATGTGCCTTGGTTGATGAGATTTCAGATTTGAGCCCTATAAACCGGAAAGGAGGGAGTATGCATTATGTAAGGAAGAAAGTTAGAATGTAATTTTTTTTAAATTCGACATGACCTTTGATAAGAAATGACACAATTTTTCTATTAAGAAGAAGAGAATTGCCCGGTTAATTAACAGAAAACTAGGCGCAAACTGATACATATATACCACATGTGGACTACTCGCTAAGAAACAAACTCGATGGCCTCACGTTCAACCCGACAAACATATATAACATGTAACAACCACGAGCCCTCGCACTTCTATGTCTAAAAAAAACCTCAACGAAACCAAGGTTGAATACATCGAACGCCACCAAATCCACGGAGAAGAGCCAGTCGGAGATGGAGCACGAAGGGATTGAGTATCCTCGTTAAGGAGCCGTTGACGCCTTACCAATGGTGCCACTCTTCTTGCCTATGATCCTGAGAACCTTCTTCACCTTCTTTATTTTGCCCGTAGAAACCTCCTCCGCTAGGAGGCAAGCAATTGCCTTGCCAAACCGAGGACAGGCTGCCTCGAAGGAGGCGACCAAGCCACCAAGCTTTTTTCAAAGACCGCCTCATCAATATGTGCCAACATAGCATCACGGTCAAAGATGGGCGACCCGATGGGCTTTGGCGCCTTAGAATTAGGTGCCAAAGCACCTACCTCATCATCCTCGGCACCCACAAACGCCACCTGGCCAACAAGCTCAGGTGAGAGAGCAATAGCAGCATCCAAACCTCCACGGTCCACAATGGCAAGCGGCTGAATGGGCTTCAACTATGGTGGTGGGGTCACAGTCGGCATCATCTCCTTAGGAAGCACCATCAAAATAGGCGAAATGGGCTCCCCACAAATCTTCTGCAGCTCACGCATAATCTACAGCACCGGAGCCACGACCTCGACAACAGCTTCACTCCCATAAGCAATCGGCACGACACGCAACGACAACCGACAAGATGTAGCACAAGGCGAGAGACCTCGACAATAGGCAGAGCCAACCTGGATCTCGGGCAGTAGGGGCATATCAGGCACAACCCCAATCTGAAGCTCCTGCAGCGAAGACACGTCTGGCACCACCTCTAGTTTGGCGAGAGCGGCCTCCGCCCTCCCCAAAACACTCCCGACTCGCGTAAGGCAGTCACAAAGCTTAGTGCGAAGCATCTCGGTCTCCTCCGCCAACCCGACTTTCTCAACCCACATAGACTGGAACTGCACATCTGGCATGGAGACATCACCGATGGATGCAGGCGATGGAGCAGGACGTTGGAATGGCAAAGCTTGGTGGACAGGCTTCTTAGCACGACAGAAGCGGGCGATCTGGCCGGATCGAAGGCAATCCGTGCATCAAATTGGATCCCTCTAGGAGTATGCCCGATGACCTCGATAGAGGCACTGAAAACTCCTCTCTCAGCCACACCGGAGGAGGACATCACACATTGACAGCAGGGCGACGAAAAGCAGTAGGAGCCGAGCGACGCCCTTTCGAGACAAGCTACCAGGTTTGCTAGAAAATTGACAAATTGATGACAAATTATTGACAAGTTTAGGAGCACATACTTATTGACTTGTTTTTTCATTGTGGAGGGCTTTCGATGCTCTTGGACCCGATGGCTGGAACGCCTGGAAAGCAACATCATTGATTGTCTTTGCATGGAATATTACCCTGGCATGGTCACCATGCCAAATGGTCCCCAGGAGCCAACTTGGTCATGGGGTTATTTCAAAAATGCTCTCGATCCTGAGCACAGGAACCTCGCCACACGGGTGATAAAAGAATTTTGGGTAAGTTTCTTTCTTACTAGATTAGTCAATATGCCAAGCTTCAAAATTATTGCTCTGATTACTTTGTCTTTTGTGCCTTTATGCACGCTTGTAGGATTTCTCTACTTGCTCCGAGGGTAAGAATGAGAAGGCAAATGCAGAGAGCATCAGATGTTTGATCAAGTATATGATGAAACACAAGAACACTATCCTAAGCTAGCACGAAAAGTGCATCTCAGCTGTGCGCGGTACTTTAAGGTAGGTACTATTTAGTTACTCTTGCCTAGATGACTGTCACTTACTTTCATATGCTCACAATGTATATTGTGTACTTAGGTCATTTCTAGGTGGCCTGTAGACAAGATGCCTTGATATAGGAAGATTGTGGAGAGGTGGACAAGCAAGGAGTACAAGGCGAAGAAGAAGGATGCAGTGAGGCGGCGACCCATGATGGGTGGTCCACCACACCTTCAAGGCAGCCTCACCCTATGTGGTGTTGTGCATAAGAGGGTAAGCAATACCATTCGTTCCCTGCCTTCAAATTATTTCTTTATGCACGGGAGTCCCTTTATGGATCTTGTTGATTTCTCTTGCAGAAAAGAACCGCCGGCAAGAACCTCAATACCTTCACGGCATTATGTGCCACCGACATGGTGAAGGAGCGGGATCCGAACATTGAGCGTGAGCAGTGGATCAACCCAAGAGCCAAGACGAGGGTGGATGGATACAAGATGAAGTTCAAGGAGGTACATGGGTCGTCTGATTCGAGCTCACACGATCTCGACGTTGAGGTTGTTGTCTTGTCGTGAGAAGGCTAGTTGAAAGGTCGGTTATGGCTTGGCAATGGTTTCATCTCTAAGGACAATGTTCCTAAACTCTTCAAAGTGTGTGCTAAGAGGATAAGCTCAGCACCTACTATAGAGCATCCCCACAACCTGTGGTGGAGATGCTTAACCAATTCAAGGAGGAACATGCCAATATGTTGGTATGTTCTGCTTCATTGATCTTCCACGTGATTGCATGTTTGCATTGCAATGATGATACCTTCTTGCGATGACATATTGTAGCCCCTCATGGAAGAAGAAATTAGATTGCTGGCGAAGGCGCAAGAAACCTTGCTTGAACAGCGGACATATATGCAGCAAATGAAGGAAGCCCTAGTTCAATAACAAGATTTCATTGTTAAACAACAGGCATCCAACAAACAAGGCGAGGTGGGCACAATTCGAGCAATGGATAGTGGTAAGTTCTTGCTCATAACACCCACTTAGAGGATTTAGTTCCATTCATCTATGCTACATCATGAAACCCGACATAGCCTGTAATAATTTGCATAACATGGTTGGTGATGCGGAGCATCCTACGGACATCACCATGTCAAGAGTCCATTTGGCAAGTGACACGTGAGACATCTACTTCACATACACAAAGGTGAATCATCTCCTTTACACGTGTTCACTTGACCCTCTCGAGGATGGTATACTACTTGACACTCCTCCCGTGTGCATGCATAGGTATTGTCAGAGCTTCATGGATGTTGAGGAGAAGTGCAAGCGCCAAGGAACGACTACACCGTCCGCGAGGGAAGCGTGGAAGAGAAGACGGAAGAAAGGAGAAGAAGAAGACGGAGCGGCTGCTGGAGCGAGGCCGGACATCCGGATCGCCGTCCGGATCATCCGGGCTCAGCCGGATCATCCGGACCCTTCCCCGGATCGTCCGACTATCTGCGCCGAAGACACCCGAAGGTTTCACCTGAAGTCGAATCATTCGGGACTCCGTCCGGATCATCTGGATCCCCGACGCCTGGATCATCCGAGACCCCGTCCGGATCATCCGGCCTTGCCTACGCGCATGACTTGGGCCGAGGCCCGTGTACCCATTCGCCCCCTCACTTACCCCTTCGCCCCTTGGGCTATAAATAGACCTCATCCACCTCCTTTCTAGGGTTAGCAGAGTAGTAGCTCATTAGAGATAGAGCTTTGCTCATCCATTACAGATCTACTCCACGAGAGAGACCGCGGCCTCTACGGAGAAGATCCACCTTGGATTCAAGACCCCTCACGGGAAGATCCCCTCGTGGATTCAAGACCTCCTCATGGAGATGAACCTTACCTTGTATCTTTCCCTTTGTTGTTCATGTACCTTGTGGATCTTGTGTGTTTGATTGTCTAGTGGATGTGTGATTGGACTTGTTCTTGAGTGTTTCCCCTTGTGATTTCCCTCCGTTCTTCCCCGTGTTCATCGTGTTCTTAGTTGGGATCCGCTTCTTTCGTGAAAGATCGGCCGTATAGGGTTCCACCCTACATCATCTTGGATCAGAGCAAGGTTGATCACGAATTTGGAGCCCCTACCCCTTTGTTTTCTAGCCTAGCTTTGTTGATTTTGTCCCAATTTCGAAAATCCCCACCAAAAATAGCCTCAATTTTTTTTGTGATTTGTTGGTTTTGATGATGTTTTGTTGATTTTGATCCATGGATTTGCTTAGTTTCGAGTGGATCTAGCATCTCCCCAAGTTTCCCCATCTTCCATCCATGAAATCTCCTCAATTTTGCCCCGAAAATCCCCCATTTCCGCCCAAAAATTCGTCCCCGAGAGGAAATCCCGAGCAGTTTGACCTGCCCGGATCATCCGGAAGTGCTCCCGGATCATCCGGATCAGCTGGACCATCTCCCGGATGTCCGGACGCCCCACACGAGACATGACAGAAATCCCGTTGACGAACCCGGACCATCCGGACCTACTCCCGGATGTCCGGGTAACCCTGACGCCGACTCGGCTGAATTCTTGTATTGGCCATAACTAATTCATTTGGAGTCCGTTTTTGACGTTCTTTAGCTCGTTTTGAAGATATTGACATTCCCAATCCCACAAAAATACCTCCAACATCATTTGACTCCATCATATTTTCTAAAATTTGGCAAGTTTTCCTAGGCCCCACCATATCATCCGCATTACCACCACCGACTTCCGCAACCTAACCCATTTTGATCCCCATTGCATATGTGGTTGTTTGAGTTGTGACTTGAGTCTCCTAAGGTGTCATATTTTCTAAAATTTGGCAAGTTTTCCTAGGCCCCACCATATCATCCGCATTACCACCACCGACTTCCGCAACCTAACCCATTTTGATCCCCATTGCATATGTGGTTGTTTGAGTTGTGACTTGAGTCTCCTAAGGTATTTCGGCTACTTAGGGACGGTTGCTTCTTCATCAACCACCACCACCACTTTCGCGTAGGCTTGCCCACCATACACTTCCAACACCCCAACTTAACCCAATTTTATTTGTGTTGTGAGTTGTGACTCCTAAGGTGTTTCGGCTACTTAGGGACCGTGCTTCCGACTCCGACACAGTGTATAGCCCATCATACCCTTCCGCCACCTTAACCCATTTTGACCGGGTTTCCACCAATACTTCCGCAACCACCACCGCTTTCAGCTACCACCATTTGACATTTGAGATTTTGAGTTCGCGGTTTTTTCCGTTTCCTAAGGTATTTTGGCTAATTAGGGATGGTTCGACATCGAGAACAACACCACTCATTATCGCCACGAGGTCGTCATCATTAAGGACGGTAACCTCGACGACACCATTTTATATTCCCCTTGCCATTGCATTGATAACCCCTAGCCCATTTTGCGTTACTTGCCTATCGAGACTAGCCATTTGAGTATTGCCGGCCACGTTACTTGTGCACATTAGTGATCCACCCTTCCATTGCATACATACCATATCATATTGGTATCATCATATCATCCCTTGTGTCACAAGATTGTTCCCGCATATACACAAATGCTATCTTGGTTTGTGCATTTCGCATTGTGGCCATATAAAAAAAGAATAAGCTTTTAAGCAAAAAGAGAGAGCAAAGAAACTTGTAAGCAAGTGCCATAGCATCATCCCACATTGCACATAAGATTGTCATATCCGATCATCTTGGATCAAACACCGGGAACCATACATATATAGCATACTTGGGATAGACATTGATATATCTTTGCATCTTATAGGTTGTGCACAAGTGTCGTATCCGCCTATTGAGCAATCGTGCTAGCGTCTCTCTTGAGTTGTGCAACACGAGCGTTTTCCGTGGACTCCACATTTTGTGCTCATTCCTTGGTTGCACGGCCCCATTTATCTATCCGTGTGTGCGTTTCCGTGTGCCATTCTTTGCTATTGGTCTACTTGTTTCACTTGCGAATTTGTTAATCTCTTTCAACATTATTGACTCTTGCTAACATTTTGCATCAAATTTTTGTGCCACTATCCTCACCGAGCCACTCCATAAGCTTTACTTGATAGGTGTGAGTGAACAAGTCCGGTACCAATTCCACTATTCTTTCATCTCACATTGAGTGAAACGCGATACATCCTCAACATTAGGAAAAGGTAACTTGGTATTGTTTATCTCATTTCCTACTCACCTCTACTCGAGTCTTGTGATGGATAGGCAAGGCATTTCACCTTCGGTCTACAACAACAACGACGAGTTCAATGCCACGAACAACTCCAACGATGACAAGATACAAGCTCAAATGGAGGAGATCAAAGCCCTCATCAAGTCCTACAAGAGATCTTCCTCATCTTCGAGAAGACGCTCTAGTACACATGCTTCTGAGCTACCATCTCCTGCAAGATCACATCGGCATCGACACCATCACCATCAAGAACGTGAAGGTCAAGAGCTCAACACCAACAACCGCTCAACGACTTCACCATCTCCCTTGGCATCTTCGCCAAGCGACTTCAAGGCATCTTCACCTACGGACATACGGCATCTTCGCCAACTAGCACCTCAAGACTACGCTCAAGAGTAGCTTCCCAAGCTCAAGTCCGCGACTTCCACGAGTTACTACGACCTCGACGCCAACCACGAGATTCCTTTCTATGGGACTCAAGAACCCGAGGAGTATCTTGAGTGGGAGCGCCTAATGGACGACAACCTCAAGCTACATCAAGTTCCTCCCGAAGATCAAGTGAAGTGTGCCACACGAAACTTCCACGACTACGCCTCGACATGGTGGCTTCACACACCTTCGGCGAGCCACGCCATGAGTTGGCCCAAGACAAAGAGAGCTTTGCGGCGAGAGTTCGTGCCTCCAACCTACACGGAACAACTTCTACGCCAATTGGAGAGCACCATACAAGGATCCAAGTCCATCGACAAGTACTTCAAGGAGATGAAGAATGCCTTGCGACGAGCCGGCGTGGACGACCCCATTTCGATGAAGTTCCACTTCATGATGGGATTGCACAACGACATCTCCAAGACTATCTTCCTCGAGAACTACAAGTCCCTCGACGACAACTACATTGGTGCTCTCAAGGCGGAACAAGAACTCTTGAAGGCCAATGCTTCTCCACCCCAAGCTCACTTCGCGACGACCAAGCTCCATGAGAACAAGCATAAGGATAACACCACCAAGATGTCCAAGTCCGACGAGCTCCCAGACGATGCTCCCAAGTTCGACTTCACTGCCATCCCTCTTTGTGGCATTGATGGTGCCGAGCCTACTTTGACTCTTTTTCAAGATGGTGCGGCGACGACTATGACTTCGGAGCCATTCGAGGACCAAGCTTTGGAGGTGAACGACATGGTGACGAGAAAGGATGATGCTTCCATCTTAGGAGGCGAGAGTGTTGATGTGCCATCTTCGGCCTTCATCCACGGCGAGAGTGATTATGTGCCATCTTCGGCCTTCATCCATGACCATGATATGAGATGGTTGAGTATTTCACTTCGACCAAGGCGACGTATGATGACTTGAGTGACTTGTGCCACCATATTGAGAGTGAGAGTGACTTCACCACTAGCCACATATATGATGTGTTGCCCCAATTCCCATGTGAGGAGAGCCACCACCCCCACCACTTGAGTGAGATGAGTGACTCCACCATATGTGAGTTTGAGTGCACCTACCTTGAGGGAGTGAGTGAACCACCACATAGAAAGAGTGTGATAGTCAATAGATCATGTGAGGACATTTTGAACTCTAACGACTTAACCTCTACCTCTATTGTGTCTTCTCATTTGGTGCTAGGTCCCATATATGATGACACACCGATTCGCGATGACTACGTCCTTCCCTTGGACAAGACGATGGCCATGGTGGAATATGATGCACCACCCACATGGTTCCATCAAGTTGATGATGATGACCACCACTTGGTCTTTGCCACCTCACCTACACTACATGAGTGGAATGACATAGGTAACAAAGGTGAAGGTGATGCTCTAGTCCCACTAGTGGACATTCTTGACATTGATTGCTTGCATGATGTTGATCCACCTATTACCATGCTTCATGATAGTGTGACTTACCCATGCGATGATTTACCCATTTATGATGAGTTTGATGATTGCCATGTGGAGTCCATTAATTGTGATGCCATGTTACATAGGATTTATTGCGACAATTCTTTAGGTCACATCATGTTTGACAATCCGCTTGACTTTCATATGCTATGAATGAGATCAATCATATGTCATATTTGCAATCTCATCGTAGTGACTATGCATATGCCATTAAAATAAACCCAATTTGCACATATGGCATAGATGACAAGCCCATGGTTATTAGCATTTGTTTTTCTTGTGATGATATTGATATGCCCCCTTTGCATCATTTATCTCATATGCCATGCCATGACCACCTAGCTTCGGATATGCATTGTTTTGGATGTTTTCCATTTTCTCCATATGATGTTCCCGATATTGCTCATGAGGAGATCCCCATATTTTCCTCACACATGTTAGGAGATTTTGATCCATCCCATCCATTGCATGATCCCAATACTTGTGTGCACCATATGCTCCCCATGAATAAACATGCTATTGATGTGCCATATACTTGTTTGCTCAATTTGTGTCCCCATCGTGTCATACACAATAACTATTTTTTTATGATGGATGACAAGTTCTTATACCATGCATCAAATTTCTTTGAGCGATGCTTATCTTGTGCTAACTCACACATGCACATACACATCATGATGGCTGATGTGTACATTTACCACACACACAATTTCTTTCGCTTGTGTATTTTTTGTGTAGGTTACCATGCTTACTTGTCAACCTCACAATCCCATGAGTTGACAAAATGAGCTCTAGAGAGCAACGATGATTTGGGATCCCGTGGATTGTCTTCCCCACCTCTCTCTTCGCGCAAAGACTTCACGCATTTCTTCTACATGGCCCTCACTTGGCTATGGGTTATTGTCCATTACATATTATATGCCCATCTTGCCGTGTTCACTTTGCATGATATGCTCATTCCTATGCCTTTAACATGCATTTGTGACCCATGCTTTGCATTACACATGATGATTGATTCTAGTACTTGTATGTGTATTTGCAAGCTTGGTGGAGATATCACTTGTTATAGCCATGTTTGCTTTGTGCCCCATGCCTATGATGATACTATGATCTTGCTTTGTGTTCGTGCTTGTGATATGTTATGTGCATTGTCTATGCCTATTATTTGCTCACATGACATGATTGCCATGATTTCCTCTAGTATGTTGCATCTTCACACTACTAGCTTGCACAAATTGATTGATATGCTTGCTTATGTTGCATCACCCATGATTCATACTTGCTCATTTCATGCGGTTGATGACAACCATCCACATGTTTTGCACATGATTGTTATTGCTTCTTGTCATATATCTCCATATGTTGCCTCCCTCGTGCTAGATGATTTGCCATGTATTGAGTGCAACTATGCCTTTAGTTTTGATAATGAGTTTGCCCCCATAGCATTCTCGCATATATTTGGAGCTTTTGACATATTTCTTGTGAAGCATGCTTGTCTTCCCTCCTTGCACCATATACCTAGTGTCATGAATATAGCCATTGTTGCATCTTATTATTCATGCACTTGTGCTTCTAATGGTTATGTGCAATAGAAGAGAACCATCATGATGGATGATGTGTTTCTCTACCATGCCCATACATTCTTTGCTTTATTGTGTGCATGTGTAGGATACTTGGACTTTGTGTCGACTTCCATGTCACGTGAGCTGACCATTCAAGCTCTTGAGAGCGAGCCTCATACATCCTACCACAACTCGCTTCTACACCGCTTTTGCTTGTGTTTCGGCATTGTGAAGAGCGCACAAGGACATGCTTTCAAGGTGATATCCTTCTCTTTCAAGAACCCCCAAACCATGAGCATGGATATTATGGATCATACTACTTGTGTTGCTTGCACCATGAGACTTATTGTTCATCTTGGACCACTTGATTGCGCACATGTTAGAAATCTTGCTTTGACTTGTCATTTTCACCTTTCCATGCCTCATGACATATATACCTTGTGTGTTGCATCCAATTCTTGGATTACTTGCTCCTATCACATGTTTGGTTGCAACAATGTCATCACTTCACATATGCCATGTCCCATTGATTGCTACATGCTTGTCTTGATTGCCTCACACATGTTGAACAATTGCTCTTTCTCTTGTGTTGAGTGCCACACTATTTTCACTACACCCTATGCACATTATGCTTGCATTGTCTTGCACTTGACCCATGTGTTTAGACACTTCATTTTATTTGGTGTTGTGAATGATTCCTATGCCTACCATAGACCTTTCATTGAGTGCTTTATGCATGATTGCTATGACCATGAGGTAGATGCTTCTTCTCTTGTCACACATATTTGCATCACTACCTCACATTTACATGCTTGTCCCCACGATTTCTTTGCCTATGCTCAATTTATGTGCTTACATGCCATGTCACAATCCTTTGTCAAACCATATACTTTGCATGACGACGGAATTTGTTGGGTGAATCACCGCTTTAATGATTGGTTTTGCACTAACGCTAACCACATTTGTTTTTACAAGTGTTTGTTGTCTTTGCTCCTTTTGAAGGAATCCCAAGACGGTGCGACATTGGAGAGTGCCCATTTCAAGCTTCAAGATGACAAGAACTTGGTGATCGACCACTCCTACACGGCGACGCCATCTCTTTCCCATGGTGATTTGGTATTCGATTCGAGGTCGGATCTTTCCCAAGGGGGAGGGGATGAAGCGGAGCATCCTATGGACATCACCATGTCAAGAGTCCATTTGGCAAGTGACACGTGCGACATCTACTTCACATACACAAAGGTGAATCATCTCCTTTACACGTGTTCACTTGACCCTCCTCCCGTGTGCATGCATAGGTATTGTCGGAGCTTCGCGAATGTCGAAGAGAAGTGCAAGCGCCAAGGAACGACTACACCGTCCGCGAGGGAAGCGTGGAAGAGAAGACGGAAGAAAGGAGAAGAAGAAGTCGGAGCGGCTGCTGGAGCCAGGCCGGACATCCGGATCATCCGGGCTCAGCCGGATCATCCGGACCCTTCCCCGGATCATCCGGTTATCTGCGCGAAAGACACCCGAAGGTTTCACCTGAAGTCGGATCATCCGGGTGTAACGCCCACGATGCGGCTATATCTCCCACGTGTCGAGGCACAACTTAGAGGCATAACCGCATTGTAGGTATTGTCGCAAGAAGGGTCATCTTCACACAATCCCATGTAATGAACAAGAATGGGATAACGAGAGTTGGCTTACAATCGCCACTTCACACAATAGATAAATTAATTCATACATCATCCAAAATCCACACATAGACCGACTACAGTCAAATCCAAATGAAAATAAGATAACCCCAAATGCTAGATCCCCGATCGTCCCAACTGGGCTCCACTACTGATCATCAGGAAACGAAACATAGTAACGACCACGTTCCTCGTCGAACTCCCACTTGAGCTCGGTTGCATCATTTGCACTGGTATCGTCGGCACCTGCAACTATTTTGGTAGAATCTGTGAGTCACGAGGACTCAACAATCTCACACCCGCGAGATCAAGACTATTTAAGCTTATAGGAAAGGATGGTGTAAAAAGGTGGAGCTGCAGCAAGCACTAAGCATATATGGTGGCTAACATGCGCAAATGAGAGCAAGAAGAGAAAGCAACGCAATGGTCGCGAAGCTAGAAATGATCAAGAAGTGATCCTGAAACTACTTACATTCATTCATAACTCCAACCGTGTTCACTTCCCGGACTCCGACAAAAAGAGACCATCACGGCTACACACACGGTTGATGTATTTTAATTAAGACAAGTGTCAAGTTCTCTACAACCGGACATTAACAAATTCCCATCTGCCTCATAACCGCGGGCACGGCTTTCGAAAGATAATACCCTGCAGGGGTGTCCCAACTTAGCCCATTATAAGCTCTCACGGTCAACGAAGGATAAACCTTCTCCCGGGAAGACCCGATCAGTCTCGGAATCCCGGTTTACAAGACATTTCGACAATGGTAAAACAAGACCAGCAAAGCCGCCCAAATGTGCCGACAAATCCCGATAGGAGCTGCACATATCTCGTTCTCAGGGCACACCGGATGAGCCAGACGTCGGGTTGGCATAGACCCTAGTTGCCCAGGGGGTGCCGGACATCGCTCGGTTTGGGCCAGCACTCGAAGGAGCACTGGTCCGGGGTTTAAATAAAGATGACCCTCGGGCTCGCGAAACCCAAGGGAAAAGGCTTAGGTAGGCAGATGTAAAACCAAGGTTGGGCCTTGCTGGAGGAGTTTTATTCAAGGCGAACTGTCAAGGGGGTCCCATAAATCACCCAACCGCGTAAGGAACGCAAACTCAAGGAACATAATACCGGTATGACGGAAAACTAGGGCGGCAAGAGTGGAACAAAACACCAGGCATAAGGCCGAGCCTTCCACCCTTTACCAAATATATAGATGCATTAATTAAATAAGAGATATTGTGATATTCCAAAATATCCATGTTCCAACATGGAACCAACTTCAACTTCACCTGCAACTAGCAACGCTATAAGAAGGGCTGAGAAAAAGCGGTAACTTAGCCAAACAACGGTTTGCTAGGAAAGGATGGTTAGAGGCTGGACATGGCAATATGGGAGGCATGATATAGCAAGTGGTAGGTAGCGCAGCATAGCAAAAGAGCGAACAACTAGTGTCGTGGAATTGTCACGGCAGATGTCCTCGAGCTAGGACTTAGTCGTGGGGCCATCGCAACTAGGAAGCTTGAAGGGATTATGTGGGACAAGGAACACGAGGGTTTATACTGGTTCGGCCCCTTACGGTGAAGGTAAAAGCCTACGTCCAGTTGGGGTGGTATTGATTAGGGTTACGATCACCAGGGAGCTAAACTGCTATGCCCGGCTCTCGATGAGATTGTTGTTGTCCCTAAACCGCTGCCGGGTCGTCCCTTTATATAGGGAGGCTGACGCCCAGCAGCCCTTAGAGTCCCGGCCGGCTCATAAGAGTGTCCGGCTCGGACTCTCAACTATACTTGCCTTACACTACAAGTTCTTCCATAATAATGATTGTAACTACGGGCTTTAAGCCATATCCGGGTCTTAGCCCATCTCTGGCCCATCATCTTCAAGCTTGGCTCCGGGCTTTTGGCAACGACCATACGAGTAACCCGGCCCCTCCTGGCGGGTGACTCTAAGGTCTATATCCTCAACATTAGGCCCCAGATTGATTTGAGCCGGCTCATGTCAATCTTCAACTCTGCTGACAGAAAAAATCTCCGGCTTACCATTCATGTGAAGGCCATAACCCGGCGTGACGTCATCCTCTGGACTCCGGATAATCCGCCGTGACGTCATCTTCCATTAAGCCCGTTTTTTACTCCACCAGATCCGCAACGGATCTTTGCTTTTACCGCCATTCCGAAAATCGAGGCGTCGTGGGGGGGAGATAACCACGCCGTGGTCTCCTTGAATCTCGCGCCCACTTATGACCTTACCTTATAAATAGGCCAGCCCGACGGGCTCTTCTCACGCTCTCTTCTTCCTCCTCGCGCCGCTGCCTTTCTCACTGAGCTTGCACTCCGCCGCCGTCGTCTCGCCTCCGGTCTTCGTCAACCTTGGCCACTGCATCACCCTGACTCGGACCAGATAAACGGCGGCGACTCCCGCACCTCTTCAGCTCCGGTAAGTTCTCACCACCCCGTAGAGTAGATCTGCAGTAGGGTTCATCCACGTTCTTCGTGTTCGCCACCATTGCCCGCAAGTTCCGTAGTTCTCCTAGTTACTGCTCCTGCTTGATGTTAGTCCTGCATAGAACTAGTGCGGTGGTTGTTTAAGATCCATTTCACACGCAAGTAGCCTTCCTTGAACTGCATAAGAACTCTGTTTGAACCCAAGAACTCCCTCACTGCTGTTTCTAGGTCTAGAATTTTTTTCCTTTTGCCCGACCATTTTGATCCAAAAAAGTTACTGCAATATGTGAAACCTGTTTTACCACACTTAGTAAAAACTGCAACCATTGAATCTTGGCAGATTACGATTCCGGGTTAAAGAACCCACGCACTGTAGAATCCACCGGTTTTAAAGAAAAACCATGCCTCGTAGAATCCTCCGGCTTAACTGCAGTAAGGCCGTAGATAACCAACTTAATCTGAATGCCCCTGCGGCTTAAATAACCCACTGTACTTGAGTATATACCATTAGTCCCCTTCATAAGCCGCCACCTTAGTTTTGAACTGTAGATCTCCGGCTTATAATTAACCCGGACATTTTCCTTTTTGTCATAGACCACCAACTTTCACCATGCCTCCCAAGGCTCCCATCACTTGCAACTGGATGAGGTCCAACGTCACCAACGAGACCCTAGCCAATTTTGTTAAGTCCGGATATTTACCTAAGAAGGAAATCATGTCCTACCGTGCCCCTGACCCGTCAGAAGGGAGACCACAGCCAAAGGACGGGGAGGTAGTGATTTTCGCAGATCATATGAGCCGGGGCTTCGCACCGCCCGGCTCAAAGTTTTTCAGGGACGTGCTCATCTTCTTCGACTTGCGGCCTCAAGATATAGGACCCAACTCCGTATCCAACATCTGCAATTTCCAAGTCTTTTGCGAAGTGTACCTTGGAGAAGAGCCTAGTCTGCTGCTCTTCAGAGAGCTGTTTTACTTAAACCGCCAGAACGAGTGCGCCAACGGGCCAAGTCTAGAGTTAGGTGGCATTTTCATCCAGCGGCGTAGGGACTGTCTTTTCCCTTACGCAGAGCCGCCGAGCCACCCCAAGGACTGGAACATGACTTGGTTCTACTGCCAAGACACGTCCCCGGCTGATGAAAGCCCGCTGCCCGGCTTTCGCCCAACACGTCTGGAGCCGACTCACCCACTGTCGGACAAGCTGACTCAAGCGGAGCGCCAGCCTCTGCTTCCTACTATCAACAAAATCAAGGCCCTCCTGGGCAACGGTCTGAACGGAATCGACCTGGTCCGGGTCTGGATCTCATGGCGGGTGATCCCATTAAGACGCCGCCCCGGCTTAATGTGTGAGTACACCGGGCGAAAGGATGACCCTCAGAGGCACAGCCGCAATGATCTTCCAGAAGACGTTGCAGAGGAGGAGACCAAGGCTCTTTTAAACGAGAGCCTGGCAGACTGCGGAAGGACCGGGTTAGCCCCCTTCTGCAAGACCAATCCAGCCCCAGCGGTAAGCCGCTGACTTTAACTTTTTATCTTCGTCTGCATATAACCTTCATCTAAACCTGTTTTAAGAATTCCTCATTGTATTTTTCAGGCTGATGATAAGTTCTGGCGGGTCAAGTATGACCATGAGGCGGCCAAGAAAGCCAGGAAGGCGAAGAAAGCCGCCAAGAAAGCCGCCCCTCGCAAAAAGGAAGCAAACCTACTGCTTCGGAGCTGATGCAATTAAGCGACAGCTCCGAGTCAGAGGTAACCCTTAAGCCTTTACATTCTTGCTGTATTTGTTGTTTGTTGCTGTCCGCCTTATCAACACTTGCTCATTGACAGGATGACACCGGCGCCAGTAACCCGGTGGTTGAAGAGGTAATGTCACTTTCCTCCGACTCGGAGCCCTTGCCACAGCTGAAAGTCCGAAGGGTAACCCGGAAAGTAAGCTTTTCACATCCTTTAGCTCATCAAGACCCTCAATTTCTTTTGAAGCGACAGGTTCACGAAAGCCGGCGTCACACCCGGACCAACAAGGACACCGACCTCTCCGCCGGGTTACCCGACGCAACAAGGAAGCGCCGAACTGAGGTTATTTCCCACTTGTACCCTTTTCACCCGTTGGCGGGTGTTATCCGTCAGCCACTCAACTCTTCTGACTCCAATTATCAGGAGACCTCCCCTTCTTCGGGTGACTCCATGCAGTCAAATCTGCCGGCTTTCAAGACCGCGCCCGGGTAACAACAAGCATCTCATGTTGTTCTGATCTTTACTCATATGCTTTGTACTAACCTTTGTTGTTCTTTCAGTGCCCAAGCAAAGCTCACCAAGAGGGTGAAGAAAACCAAGTCGGCCGGAGTGCCGGATTTGCCTGAGCCGGCGGTGACAGTCCAAGAACCGCCAGCTGCCTCCGCCCCCGAAGCGGCCACTCCAATGGACACGGCACCTGAAGCCACCGCCCCAACTACCAAGGCAACGACCGAAGCTTCGGTTAACCCGGAGGCCTCCGGCTCAGCTCCACCAGCAGACGACCCGGATGTGGTAATTACCCGGACGGAGTATGTTGAGCCGGGGAGATCGACCGTATTGGCCAAGTGCTCCGCTAAGGGGGAGTTACTGCAGCCCCACCAGGTGAATCTGGACCTCTCCAACTACAGCAACCTGAGCATTGGAGAGCTCGTCTCTGGCTACATCAGCCAAGTACACAAGAGCCGGGACGCCGAGGTCGCCATGGTAAACCAGATCCAGCAAAAATCTGAGGTATCCTTCTGCCACCTTCTTACTTACTGCATAGTTACCTTTGCTATGCTAGCCCCCAAGTTGACGACTTATGATTTGAATATGTTGTAGACTTAGGTTTCGGCTTACTCTATTAAGCCGGCAGTATGTAGATAGACACGTTCAATATGCATTAGCCCTCAAGTGCCAAGTGTCTTTGCTTGGAAAACGCTTGGGACTTATATGATGACTGTTAATAACCCGGAAATTTATACAGGCTGTGGGCAAGAAGCTAGAGGCGGACCTTGCGGATCTCAAGAGCCGGCTGAAGATGCAGGAGATGGAGACCCGGAAGGCAAACGCCAAGTTTGTATCCAGCATCGCCACTCAAGAGAAGTTGAAGACCGAGTTTGATGCTGAGAGAAAAGCCTGGGCCGAAGAGAAGGCCGCACTGGTGACCCGGGCGGAACAGGCGGAGAAGGCGCTCTCTGAGAAAACCGCCGAGCTCTCCGGCCTAAAGCGCCAGGTTTCCCAAATGGTGGCCGCCATCTTCGGTAAGTCGCCTCACCGGCTTTCACCAATGTTAGAATGACTCATCCTTGCCGCCGACTTACCTGATTCTGTTAAACAGGTCCCAGAAGTGCCAACCTCAACCAGAGCGTGGTCACCAAGCTAAAGGCCGTGTATACCCTGGTGGAGCAACTCTACACCGGGTCACAGCGTGCCTTAGCTGTGGTGGCCCTATCCAACGAGGTGCCGACTCATCTGGCCGAAGTCCTGCGCCGGCTCGCCGTTCTGCCTCAGCGGATCCAAGAGCTGCGACGGGCCTCTGCGAGAGCCGGAGCAATCGCCGCGCTGAGCCGGGCCAAGGCATTCTTGCCGGAGCTAAACCCGGCAGACATCGCCCTGGGTTATCCAAGCCTGAAGGAAGACGGCTCAGCTTTCGACCAGAAGGATTTTGCAGCCTGCGTGAAGGCGTTATGCCCAGTGGCCACTCTTATCGGGAATGACACAGACCTGACCAAGTACCAGCCGGGTTATGATGCGGAGAATCAGAGGATTCCAACCCCTCGCTATGAAGCTCTCAACCTGATCCCGCCGGCTCGGCAGCACACTTTCGCCCCGGAGATTGACCCGGCCGGGTTAATTGACGAAGAAGCCCAATTCGAAGCTCTCAGCGGCATCGACTGGAAGTCATCAACCTTCGAGGTCTTGGGATCAGCCGGAGGAGAAGATAGGAATGAGCCGGGGACTTCAACTCAGCGGGCATCATAATTTGGCTGGCGGTTTATCAAACAATGTTCCACCTTGTTAGACTTGATGATTTTTGTAATAGAGTAGGTGCAACAGTTCATCTCTGCCGTGCCATTGTGCACGTATTGAATGCGAAAAGTCCTTTGAAGTTGTCTCTTTTGATGTTTCTCCGGGTCATAATCGTCCCTTTGTTTTTCTCAACTTCAAAGGTGTGCCTTTAAATGTCCTGCATAAAAAGGCAAATCACAAGTCTCGAGGTGGCTTACCGCCCTGAGAGTCAGGTGTTTTGGATAGATAACCCGGAATATGAATCAAAAAAGACTGGCCCTCAATTATATCCTTAACACAACCGTGATAACACACTTAGTGGCCTGTAAGCATACATCCGGTTTAAATAACCCGGGTAACAAGTTTGGCATCTTGACTCCGATTTATTTGTCTTAATGACACCCATGGTGTTCAACAAACATTGTGAACCAAAGTTAAACCGGTAAGGCGAGACCCGGCCGTACACACCTTGACATAATCAGAGTAAACTTGTGATAATGCATAGGAATTTAGGGGCTTCCGGTTCGAATACGACCAGAGACCCGGCCGAAAGAGGTTAAGCTAAGATTCGGATACGATCACATAGCCCCCAGTGGGTGTGGCGATGCCAATCAAGAGGGTACCGACAGCTATGCTCTCTTTGGTTCGAATACGACCCATGTTTGAACAGGAAGCCCCCAAGTGATTTCAAGAATTGTTTAACGACGCTGATTCGAATACGATCCACGTCGGTTCTCAGAGGGGTTAAACTATGATTCAAATATGACCAAAGGAAACCTCCCAATGAGCTCGGCACTTTTGCCAATCAAATGGGTATCGACAGCTATGTTCTCTTTGGTTCGAATACGACCCATGTTTGAACAAGAAGCCCCCAAGTGACCTTATTTTTTATGGCTAGATTCGAATACGACCATAAGCCGGATCCTCCTTTAAGTCATCACATAATCTTGTAATAAAAACAATACGTGCATATTTGGAGGAGAAAAAAGGACAGAGGTCCTGCTCTATTGCTTATCATAATATATACATGGCTGAGAGAAATATATACACCACGAGAGCCGGTGCCTCAGGTGTAGTAAGGCCGAAGCTGAGCTATGTTCCACGGCCGACGGGTCTCCTCCTCCGACTTACGTGAATCTTTGTGCTCCCGAATGTCAACGAGGTAATATGACCCGTTGTGCAAGTTCTTGCTGACCACAAAGGGCCCTTCCCAAGGTGGGGATAGTTTGTGTGCATCTGTTTGATCCTGGATGAGTCGGAGCACAAGGTCGCCTTCCTGGAAGTCCCGGGATTTGACCCGGCGGCTATGATAACGGCGCAGGTCTTGTTGGTAAATCGCCGAACGGGCTGCTGCCACATCACGCTATTCGTCCAACAAGTCAAGAGCATCTTGGCGCGCCTGTTCATTATCCGTCTCAACATAAGCCGCCACGCGAGGTGAGTCATGTCGGATGTCACTGGGGAGGACTGCTTCTGCTCCATAAACCATGAAGAAAGGCGTGAAGCCTGTAGACCTGTTAGGAGTAGTGTTGATGCTCCATAACACGGAGGGCAACTCCTCCACCCAACAACCCGGCGTCCGTTGCAAAGGGACCAAAAGCCGGGGCTTGATGCCCTTCAGAATCTCCTGATTAGCTCTCTCAGCTTGACCATTGGATTGAGGATGAGCCACTGAGGAAACATCAAGTCGGATATGCTCTCGTTGACAAAACTCTTCCATGGCGCCCTTGGAGAGATTGGTGCCATTGTCAGTTATAATGCTGTGCGGAAAGCCAAAGCGGAAAATCACCTTTTTCATAAATTGAACCGCCGTGGCTGCATCGCACTTGCTAACTGGCTCAGCTTCCACCCACTTTGTGAATTTTTCCACTGCCACCAAGAGGTGGGTCTTCTTATCCTTAGACCTTTTAAAAGGCCCAACCATGTCAAGCCCCCAGACCGCAAAGGGCCAAGTGATTGGGATCATCCTCAGTTCCTGAGCCGGCACGTGAGCCCGTCGTGAAAACCTCTGGCAACCATCACATTTGCTGACCAAGCCCTCTGCATCAGCATGAGCCGTCAGCCAATAAAATCCATGACGGAAAGCCTTGGCCACAAGGGACTTTGAGCCGGCATGATGGCCACAATCCCCTTCATGGATCTCACGCAAGATCTCTTGACCTTCCTCAGGGGAGACACAACGCTGAAATGCTCCCGTGACACTGCGATGATGCAGTTCGCCATCGATAACAATCATTGACTTAGCCCGCTGGGTTATTTGCCTGGCCAAAGTTTCATCCTCAGGCAACTCGCCCCGGGTCATATAAGCCAGATATGGCATTGTCCAGTCTGGTATGACATGAAGAGCCGCCACCAGTCGTGCCTCCGGGTCAGGGACAGCCAAGTCTTCCTCTGTAGGCAACTTAACCGAAGGGTTATACAGGACGTCCAGGAAAGTGTTAGGCGGCACCGGCTTTCGCTGAGAGCCTAGCCGGCTTAGAGCATCAGCAGCCTCGTTCTTCCTGCGATCAATGTGCTCTACTTGGTAGCCCTGAAAGTGCCCAGCAATGGCATCGACTTCGCGGCGATAAGCCGCCATTAGAGGGTCTTTAGAGTCCCACTTGCCTGATACTTGTTGAGCCACCAAGTCTGAGTCACCGAAGCACCTTACCCGGCTCAAGCTCATCTCCTTAGCCATCCGAAGACCGTGGAGCAAGGCCTCGTGCTCAGCCGCATTGTTAGTGCAAGGAAACATCAACTGTAACACATAATGGAACTTGTCACCTTTAGGGGAAGCCAATACAACGCCAGCCCCCGAGCCCTCCAACTGCCTGGACCCATCGAAGTGAATAGTCCAATATGTGTTATCCGGCTTTTGCTCGGGCACTTGTGACTCTGTCCAATCATTGATGAAATCCACCAAGGCCTGAGATTTAACAGCAGTGCGTGGCACATATTTGAGACCATGAGGTCCAAGCTCTATAGCCCACTTAGAAATTCTCCCTGTGGCCTCTCTGTTTTGAATGATATCACCAAGGGGGGCAGAACTGACCACAGTAATGGGATGACCCTGAAAGTAATGCTTAAGTTTCCGGCTCACCATGAACACACCATAGACCAACTTCTGCCAATGCGGGTACCGCTGTTTAGACTCAATGAGCACTTCGCTGACATAATAAACCGGCCGCTGAACCGGATGCTCCTTACCCTCCTCCTTGCGCTCCACCACAATAGCCACACTGACGGCTCGTGCGTTCGCCGCCACATACAGTAGTAAGGGCTCCTTATCAACCGAAGCAGCAAGGACTGGGGGCTCTGCCAGCTGCTTCTTCATATCCTCAAAGGCGGTATTAGCTGCATCATTCCAGACAAAGTTATCAGTTTTCTTCATCAGCTGATATAAGGGCATGGCCTTCTCACCCAAACGGCTTATAAACCGGCTTAAAGCAGCGATGCGACCCGCCAAGCGCTAAACGTCATTCATACACGCCGGTTTAGCCAGGGAGGTGATGGCCTTGATCTTCTCCGGGTTAGCCTCAATGCCTCTGTCAGAAACCAAGAAGCCCAAGAGTTTGCCTGCAGGAACACCAAAGACACACTTGGCCGGATTAAGCATCATCTTATAGACCCGGAGATTATCAAAAGTTTCCTTTAAATCATCTATCAGGGTTTCCTCCTTGATGGACTTAACCACAATATCGTCCACGTAAGCGTGAACATTGCGCCCGATCTGTTTGTGAAGACAGTTCTGTACACAACGCTGGTAAGTCGCCTGTGCACACTTGAGTCCAAAGGGCATAGACACATAGCAGAAGGCTCCAAAGGGAGTGATGAACGCCGTCTTCTCCTGGTCCTTAACCGCCATTTTGATCTGATGATAACCGGAGTAAGCATCCAAGAAACTTAAACGTGCACAACCTGCCGTAGCATCAATGATTTGATCAATACGGGGGAGGGCAAAAGGATCAGCCGGACACTCCTTGTTTAAGTTCGTGTAGTCCACACACATCCGCCAGGTGCCGTTCTTCTTGAGTACGAGCACCGGGTTGGCCAACCACTCTGGGTGAAAGACTTCAACGATAAACCCGGCCGCCAAGAGCCGGGCCACTTCTTCACCAATAGCTTTCCGCCTCTCTTCATTAAACCGCCGAAGGAACTGTCTGACCGGCTTAAATTTAGGATCAACATTGAGAGTATGCTCAGCGAGTTCTCTAGGTACACCTGGCATGTCAGCAGGTTTCCATGCGAAGATGTACCTATTCTCACGGATGAACTCGATGAGCGCGCTTTCCTATTTTGGATCCAGATTTGCACTGATGCTAAACTGCTGAGATGAGTCACCTGGCACAAAATCAACAAGTTTAGTCTCATCAGCTGATTTAAATTTCATTGCCGGCTCTTGTTCTGTAGTTGGCTTTTTCAGAGAGGTCATATCTGTTGGGTCAAGATTGTCCTTGTAAAACTTCAATTCCTCTATAGCACACATAGAGTCTGCATAAGCCGCATCACCTTCCTCACACTCCAGAGCCACTTTCCGGCTGCCGTGAACCGTAATGGTCCCACTGTGACCCGGCATCTTGAGCTGCAAGTATACATAACACGGCCGTGCCATGAATTTGGCGTAAGCCGGCCGTCCAAATATAGCATGGTACGGACTTCTTATCTTGACCACCTCAAAGGTCAACTTTTCCACCCTGTAGTTGTTCTCATCACCAAAAGCCACTTCCAATTCGATCTTGCCGACTGGATAAGCCGACTTACCAGGTACCACCCCATGGAAGATAGTGTTTGACTGGCTGAGGTTCTTATCAACCAACCCCATACGGCGAAAAGTCTCATAATAGAGGATGTTGATGCTGCTGCCTCCATCCATGAGTACCTTTGTGAACTTATAACCTCCCACTTGAGGAGCCACCACTAAGGCCAAGTGGCCCGGGTTATCCACCCGGGGAGGGTGATCCTCCCTACTCCATACTATAGGTTGCTCAGACCACCGCAGGTAGCGTGGTACCGCCGGATCAACAGCATTCACAGCCCTCTTGTGAAGCTTCTGATCTCGCTTGCACAAACTAGTGGTAAACACATGGTACTGTCCACCGCTAAGCTGCTTTGGATTGGTCTGATAACCCCCTTGCTGCTGTTGATGACCCTGGCCAGACTGTTGATTAAAGCCCCCTTGACCGTTCTGAGGACCAGAATTTGAGCCGCCCCCCGGGCCATGAAAGCCGCCGGCGCCTGAGCCGCCGGCACCTGAACCGCCGCCCGGGCCATTGTAATTTTTAAAGGCCTTCATGATTGCATAATCCTTCCATAGATGAGTCGCTGGCTTCTCTCTAGAGCCGTGCCTCGGACAAGGCTCATTCAACAGCTGCTCCAGTGAGGGTCCTGACCCGCCGCCTCGGGGAGGGGGCCTCCCCTTGCGTCGCTGGTTATTGCCTTGCGCGCTGGCGTTGGCCACAAACTCTAGGCTGCCATCTGCCTTGCGCTTGCCTCCTCCTTGGTTCCCCGGGTTAAACTGAGGACCCTTGCCGTTGCCGTTCTTCTTACCCTTCCCTGTCCTTTCATCATCTGAAGGGGGATCCTTGGTACCATCAGAATCGGCGTACTTGACAAGAGCTGCCATTAGTGTACCCATATTAGTGCAGTCGCGCTTAAGCCGCCCGAGTTTCATCTTCAGGGGCACAAAACGACAATTCTGCTCCAGCATTAAAACTGTTGAGCCGGCATCCATTTTGTCTGATGAATGTATGATTTCCTTAACCCGGCGAACCCAATGTGTCGTGGACTCACCCTCCTGCTGCTTACAGTTAGTCAAATCCACAATTGACATAGACTGCCTACAGGTATCTTTGAAGTTTTGGATGAACCGGGCTTTCAGCTCAGCCCAAGACCCAATGGAATTCGGTGGTAGCCCTGTCAACCAAGTGCGGGCAGTTCCATCTAACATCATGGTGAAATACTTGGCCATGGCCGCCTCACTGACCTCCAGCAGCTCCATAGCCATCTCATAACTCTCGATCCAGGCTGTGGGTTGTAAGTCAGCTGTGTAGTTAGGCACCTTCCTAGGGCCCTTGAAGTCCTTAGGTAGACGTTCATTACGGATAGCTGGCACCAAACAAGGGACACCCCCGGTCCTGGTAGGGATACCCACATCAACGGAAGTCGTCGGATAAGCCGGGGGGGTCTGGTAAGCCGTCAATTGAGGCACTTGCTCCGCCTCTTGGCGCGCTTTGTCCTGGTCAGCTGCGTAAAAGGCTCCATTATAAGCCGGGCCATGGCCAGGGGGCGGGTCATGGCGTCAGACGTTACGTGAGCCGGTTGCTGAGACCATGTGCGGGCTGTAACTCGGGCTCTGGCCTGGGCGAGGGGTCGAGTGGATCCTGTCCCGGCTGTAGGAGTATGCCTCTTGCTGCGCCAGTGCTGTCTGAAGGAGTTCCCTGACCCGGCGGGTTTCAATAGCCGTCGGAGAGTCGCCGTCAACTGGGAGAGCCGCCAGCCGTGCTGCCGCAGCGACCATGTTCTCCAGCGGGTTATTATAATGACCCGGGGATATTGGCACATACTGAGGCGGGGCTGGGGGCACCTGGGGAGGCCCCATCACTCGTGACTGAATAAGGGGTCCAGACCCGGGCGCTATGACCCCTGGCGGGTTACTAGACCCTGCACCTGGCGTGTTGAAGAGGTTGCGTGGATCGTAAACCGGAGGGAGTCGAGATTGGGCCTTTTGATGCCTCCTTCTCATGACCTCATTGGCCGCGTTCTGGTCCATCGTGAGTTGGAGGGACTGCACCTGAATCAGCTGAGTCTGGGCATCGAGAGCCGCCCGCTCCGCAGCCAGCCTGATCCCTTCCGCTGCCAGATCCTCTTTAGCTTTCACTAGATCCAATTTTAACTGTGCCACCTCCGCATCATGCCGAGCTTGATCCGCCAGGTCAACCGTGGCGGTTAACAGGGCCGTCATCTTGTCCGTGAGATCCATTAGCACCTGAGCCGGAGAAGGCACCGGGTTTCCTGCTCCAGCGGCAGGGTTCTGAACAGGCTGCGCACCGGCCATAAAAACTCCGACCTGACTTGGCGGCTCAAAGAGGTCCGGAATACTGTCACCATCGGAACAACCCATGAGCCTGCCATCTTGAAGTTGGTACAACGAGTTTGACTCATCGGTGGCCGACTCGCCGTCAGAGCCGGCGGCCGCCTCATCACCAGATCCAGATCGATCGGAGGGTCCTCCATGGATACACCCCACAAAAGCATGCTTTAAGGCAGGCCCGGCCCGGGCGGGTCGTGCGCGCTGAGCCATTTCGATGAGATCGGCGCAGAGATCCGGCTCAGGGCCCGGCTCACTAATCTTGCCAATGAAAACATGAATTCCGCCGAAGGGGACCCAGTACCCGTACTCAATTGAGCCGGCGTCGGGGCCCCAGTTTGCATCGTCGATGTAGAGCTTGCCGCGACGACTCTTGGTCATCCGGCCCACAGCGTATCCCTTGAACCCTTCGAAGCTGCCCTTCAAGAACTCAAATCCACCGTGCGCTGGCCCCACGGTGGGCGCCAACTGTCGTGGAATTGTCACGGCAGATGTCCTCGAGCTAGGACTTAGTCGTGGGGCCATCGCAACTAGGAAGCTTGAAGGGGTTATGTGGGACAAGGAACACGAGGGTTTATACTGGTTCGGCCCCTTACGGTGAAGGTAAAAGCCTACGTCCAGTTGGGGTGGTATTGATTAGGGTTACGATCACCAGGGAGCTAAACTGCTATGCCCGGCTCTCGATGAGATTGTTGTTGTCCCTAAACCGCTGCCGGGTCGTCCCTTTATATAGGGAGGATGACGCCCAGCAGCCCTTAGAGTCCCGGCCGGCTCATAAGAGTGTCCGGCTCGGACTCTCAACTATACTTGCCTTACACTACAAGTTCTTCCATAATAATGATTGTAACTACGGGCTTTAAGCCATATCCGGGTCTTAGCCCATCTCTGGCCCATCATCTTCAAGCTTGGCTCCGGGCTTCTGGCAACGACCATACGAGTAACCCGGCCCCTCCTGGCGGGTGACTCTAAGGTCTATATCCTCAACAACTAGCAAAGCAAAGATAGAAGTGATTTCGAGGGTATGGTCATCTTGCCTGCAAGGTTCTCAGAGTTGTCGAAAGCTTGATCCTCGTAAGCGTACTCAACAGGTTCCTCGTTCACGAATCGTCTCCCGGCTCTACCCACAGCAAGAACACAAGCAATGGAACCACAATCAATCACGTGAAAAGCACAAGCAACATGATGCAATACATGCATGATATGCGAGATGTGATATGCGATGCATATGCGTGCTCTGGAAGAAAAAGGATGAACAAGGCATCAACTTGGCAAACCAAGTATGCCACTGGAAAGATGAGATGATTTCGGTCGAAATCGATATAAAGATCACCGGAAACGGATGCACGGTTTGAAAATGGCAAGCAAAACAAGAATGACACGATTCTGTGATTAACAACATGATAGCACTTAGAATACATCAAGTAACTATGCTACAGCACCCCAACATAGCAACGAGGCATATGGCAGTGACCTACAGGAGATGCTTGACAAAAGATGAACACTGAGCTACGGCTAGATCACACAATAACAGCTTCAAACAAGCATGGCAAAAGTGCAAAAGATATCAGCTTCACAGACATGGTGAAAATACTGAACATGACTGAAACAGCATCAGGTAGCAATGTTCAGAGCAAGCAAAACACATGCTACAGGAACTTAATATAGCAAAACAAAGCATGGCATGAATCTACTAAATGCATATAACAAAAATCGCTTACTGACCATGAGCCAGAAAGACACAGAAGATATGGTGGCACCCGTGTAAACATAGCAAGTTTCGTTAACAGGTTTCAGACTTAGCAGAAAACAGAGCATGACATTAACAGAATTATGAAGGCATATTTGTGAGCTTGATTCACTCATAACAAAGCAATGCATGACAAAACAAGCATACCTACAGCAAGATGAAATGTTTATAAAGCTAACCATGGCAAGATAAAGTTCATAGCATGTATGGATCAACTACAACAACCTTGGCAAAATTGAATATCATGTGAACAATCTGCCAGGAATAATTTATAGCAAAAGTAGAGCAAGATTAAGATATGTTAGGGCCCTCTATAATTGCAAACAGGGACATGGATGGATAGAGCATAATAATATCTACAAAACATACTTACTGAACATACTAAAAATAAGCATGGATCTCACTGTAGACACATGGATACATGGCAACAAAATAACAGCAGGTAAAAGACAGTATTTTAAATACTAAGTCCCTGAAAACAGAAACATCACGAAGCCTAGTTTGCATGCTTGTGCTAGTCACCACATAGATCACAAAAACACATGGCATACACTTCTGTAAAGATGGCATGGCATAGATCAAAACACCTGTAGAGCTCATGCCCATAAGATGCACACATCAAATGTAACAAAAATAACAAAACAGCAAGTTCTGATAAGTAACAGCAGTAAACATCATATAGCACTCTTGCACCAGAGATTTGGGCATCAAGATGGACTCAAACGAGCATGGCACAATGAAACAAAATGAAGAGCATCTCGTGGTGAACATTTCAATATATCATGCACGCAAAACGGAGTAGTATGCAATGAGATATGCTATGATGAACATCGCAACATAATGTGAAATATTCGGGACTTGGAGGATTTCGAGGTCAACCTTATCCCAGATCTAGGGTTCCTCGGGCACGGATGCCGAGGCAGCAGCGGCTCGCCGGAGAAGGAGAGGAGGAGGCCGGAGCTTGGACGGAGAGGGAGGAGGCCGGAGCTTGACGCGGGCGGCACGCGGGCGTCGGGCGAGGTCCCGCGCGGGCGTGGTGG